>NW_016158750.1:85499-113005 GCF_001687245.7 Rhagoletis zephyria
CGAGGACAATACAATTTAAAAGATGTTTTAATCCGCTAGGTGGCGCAGGAGTCGAGATATTTGTAAAACCCGCATTTATGGTCTGATTTGGTTCGTATTTAGAACATTTATTACGTATATGAAAAGAAATTAATCCGAAAAAAATTTTGCCGATAGGTGGCGCAGGAGTCGAGATATTTGGAAAACCCGTATTTATGATCCGATGTGGTTCATATTTAGAACATATATGACTTATATAAAAATAAATAAATCCACAAAAAATTTTGCCGACAGGTGGCGCAGGAGTTGAGATATTTGGAAAACCCGTATTTATGATCCGATTAAGTTCACATTTAGAATGCATATTGCTTACATGAAAAGAAATAACTACACAAAAAATTTTGGCAGTTATGCGGCGCGTGAGTCTATATAATTAAAAATTCGGCATCTGTGCTCAAATTTGGTTTATATTCAGAATAGGTGTATTATCTATTTAAATTGAAATATATTGAAAATTTTGTTTGTTAAGTCAAATTTAGTATAATATTAACTGCAAGATTTCAAAAGACTAAAAAGTAGAAAATAATATTATAGTTAAAAAAACTAAAAACACGCTTTTATTACAACAAGAACTAAAAAGTATAAAATAATTTATAGATATAGCGATTCCGTTTAAGAAGAATAGGAAGTTCCTTAACTTGATTTAATTTAACTTTTTAAATTAGCTAAAAATAGGATTAAAGTGATTGGCCCGTAGTCATAGTGAAAATAAAGTCCCCTGTAAAGTTTGTTGCAGCTTTTTGACATAATTTTGAATGGGATATCTGTAAAAACAAACTGCAACAAACTTTACAGGGGACTTTATTTTGACTATGACTACGGGCCATTCACTTTAATCCTATTTTTAGCTAATTTAAAAAGTTAAATTAAATCAAGTTAGGGAACTTCCTATTCTTCTTAAACGGAATCGCTATATCTATAAATTATTTTATACTTTTTAGTTCTTGTTGTAATAAAAGCGTGTTTTTAGTTTTTTTAACTAAAATATTATTAGATTTTGTCATCGCCGCGCCGAAAATCAACTTGTAGACAGCGGATGCTTGTAGCGGGGCAAGTGTGCAGGGTTCGCGCGAGTTTATGAATGCAAGTTTTTGCTTTATGAATGAATTTCTTGTTCGTTAGAATCGGGAGTTCGGGGAAAAGTAAACGTGGTGTCTGTATGTATTTCGTTGTAGTATTTGTATGTATGTACAGAGGTATTTCGTTTTGATGTTTGTAGAACGCTTGTACAAAGTGTCGATTAAGACACCGATTTCCAATGTCCCGTGGCGTGTATGCTAGAGGTGACGCGTTCATTTTTCGCATGCGGTGGTTGGTTTTGTTGATAGTGATCGAATCCCAGTCGGTGGAATACAATTTTTTATTTTTTTTCTACATTTGCTTTTAAAAATACCTACACAAATTTCCATTAAGTACATACCCTGCAAACCATTTTTTCAGAGTATTCTGCATTGTATAGAAATTTTAATTCGATTTTTTGCCGAATTTTCTAAAATGAAATAAATTACGCACACTTCCATTCTTTTACGAAATTTCGGAAGAAAATCTGAGAACAAACGAAAATAATGGTGCTATGTGAAGAATATCTTTCAGAATTTTTCCAGATTTTTTTTATTTTTCGTACAGAAATTTCTTTCCCCCCTTGTCAACCCCTTCATATAATTTTCTTTGAAAATTCGGAAAAAAATCGTCACAGAAATGAGATACCCGTAACGATTTCCTTAAGATTTCGGGAACTTTGGTTTGCAGGGTACATACTACATATGTATATAGTCAGAAATCGTTGCTAAAAAATTGTTTACAAATGAAAAGCTTTTGATGCAATTTAATTTAATTTGTATGTACAAAGATTTTACACATATTTGATGTAAAAATAAAAGACTGTTTTCGCATAGAGCATGAACCGAGAATTTAAGAAAATTTAGTAGATGTGTGTATACATATCCCGTGCAAACATTTTTTTTAGAGTATTCTGAATTGTAGAGAAATTTTAAAAAATTCGTAAAGATCTCATCCGATTTTTTGCCGAATTTTCTAAAATGAAATAAACTGTGCAGATTTCGATTCTTTTATGAAATTTCGGAAAGAAAATCGGTAAAAGTATGAAAATAATGATGCTGTGTGAAGAATTTCTTGAAGAATTTTTTCAAATTTGACTATTTTTCGTACAGAAATTTCTTTACGAGTTCGTGTCAACCACTTTATAGGTGTAATGTTCTTTGAAGATTCGTAAAAAAATCATTACAGAAATGAGATACTCCTAAAGATTTCGTTAAGATTTCGGGAACTTTAGTTTGCAGGGTCGATACCTTAACTCACAAAGGCCCTAACCAACAATTTTCTTTTTTCACAGATTTTGGTAAGATATGTATATTAAAATACACTTGCACTAAAAATTTTAACGTGGTAGTACCAAAAACAACGGAGTTAGGTATGCCACTTTAAAAAAAAAGTACATAGGAATTTGCAGTTTTTGATTTTATTTTTATAATGTTTTTTTACTTCTCCCTTAAATAATAAAATTTTCTGATTAGGACCTTCGTGAATTAAGGTAACGCACATGTAACATAAAACACACAAAAAATTACCAGAATATCAACTTTGTACAAGGCATTACATTTATTTCTAATTTAAGTCATTTATAATATAATCATATAAAAAGAATTAAACATGAAAAAAAACTATTTTAAAACGAAGATTTGGCAGGTTTTTGGCTTTAAACACACATGTTGCTGGCAAAACACATATCTGTTGCTAAACATTTATTTCTTTGTTTCTACCTCGGAATTTAACAGAATCATGCGATCCAAACGCGTCTGTTAAATTCCATACTAGAAACGTTCTAGATTTCCATTCCACAATGATTTCCACTGAGTCGTTTGCACCTTCTCGTTGTTGAATGTTCTCTGAAATTACTTGCAAAGCCAAGTCTGATTACACTTTCTGTTTCTTTTATGTCAACAATTAAGACCATATTTATTATTGAAGACTTAAAATCCCATCCTGTANATAACGGTAAATTTCAGATATGCTTGAAACTGCAATATTTCGAAATTTAAGGACGCTAGTTTACTTAAAATGTATACACCCCGCCTTATCATGTAGCGGTAGCTTTCGGAAAGGTGGAAAACATATATTTAATACTTGCGCCGGGTATTTAATGTTCGGCTCCGCCCGAACTTAGACTTTTTTACTTGTTTAATTACAACACTTTGTCGCTTTTAATTTAACGTTGTACAACACTACAGGCAAAGACAGTGTAAAGAAGAAATGTGAAAATAGCAGCTGTTTGTTTATTTGACATTCGCGAATTGTAGCAAATGCAAAAAATCCGTATTCAAACGAAAGCGGAGAAAATGCACCAGCGAAAAGTTATTAACTTTTATTAAATCAGGGAGATCTCTCTAAAAATGACAAAAGTATAACTAAAATTATATCACCGGGACTAGCTTGAAAGGCGGGGAGTGCGTGAAAAGTGAAAAATTGTTGGAAGTAGAGGTGAAATATAAAAAAAAGTCGAGGATTATTATAGGTAACGTCACGCAATCGCGGTTGGTGAAGTCATAGCGTTCATACATATGTGGAAATCATAAATTATAAATGTGTAATGGAATTTGAGCAATGAAGAAGTCCCTTTAATCAACGTTATGTGATTGATATAATTAGTTATAACTGCTTGGCATTAATTTAAGCTGGTGAACGACAAAAAGAATGATATATGCACATTGGTTAAACGGTGACTTGTTTTTAAAAGTTAGGAAAGATTGAAAATGATTTCTGGTTAGTGGCACTGCTAGTTGGATGTGTACTTGCTTTGATCATTTCTTGATGGGAGCGGCTTTGACATTGTATAAGGTATTAAACTGCAAATTTCCGTGTGAAAATCACTACTCAACCCACATTCAACAGAAATTTTAGGAAAATTTTGATATAGTGCACTCGAGCGAAAAAACGGGTTATGAGGGCTGTTAAGAGGACGGTATCCACATTCTAAAAGTAAAGATCCCAGACCGCAGACGCTATTATTTAAAAAATAATTAACTGACTATTTCATCCACTCTATTAAAACAGTATTTCTGCGTGTAATTTCTTTCTGCCTAGACGGCTTTCGGCCGCGCTTAGAGATCATAGCCCTCGAATTCTCCTTTTTGTGCTGCCGAAGAATAGTGGCATAAGTATTTTTGGGCAGAACTTCTTTCTGCGTAGGCGGCCATTGGCCAAAGTGATATAGTTAAAGGAACCCTCCCCCAACATCCCCTTAAAAATTACATTAAAAAAAACCTAGTATATTTTGAGAAAAATCAAATAGGTCATTATAGCGAATTCAACCCCAAATTTTAAGCTCAGATAATAGTGAAACTGTAGTGAATATTGTTAAAACGAATTGACAATTTCGCAAAACGTTTAGTTCTTTAACGGAATTCTTGTTAAGTGCAGACCCAAACGGAAAACCTGTGCAGCTTTTTGTCCATAAATTAATAATAAAAATGTTTATATGACTACATATATACAGTCGTTCACAAAATAATTAGGTTACTATATTTTGACCATTTTTTTTACAATTTTTCTTTTATTTATTTAATGCTTATTAATTTTTTATAAAAGTGTAGCTCATTATCTAAATTATAAAAATTCACAAATTTTCATTACAATTTTTATTCAGAATTTTTAGAAAAAAACTATTTACAGTGGTTTTCATATATGTACCTACATACATACATAAGTACAGACACGATTTCTTGACAAGTTTTCGCAATTTTTTAAATTTATTTTGCTACAAAGATATACATATCGTTGTTTAAAGTACAAAACCGCGTATCGTCATTCTGCAAAACCGCGTAACTGATATTTTTTTGCCAAAAATTGGATTTGCTCTCACTAGGTCTTGCCCTAATCCTCGTCAATTCGTCTTGAAATATACTAACCAGAAATGCGATTGCTTTATTGCGCGCTTTTGCATCATCTTGATACGCGACTTTGCATTTTGGTGATACGCGATTTTGTACTTTAAACGACGATATGTAGTTCAAACAATAACCTTTTAACTCGAAAGTATCAAACTTTGTGAAGGATATGTATGTATGCAAGTACATTGAAACTCGACGAATTTCAATAAAAAATAAATAAATCATCAAGACTCCAAACTTTTCAATAAGAATTTCTAAGAATTCGCCTTAATTGTTAATTTTTTTCTGATGATTTTACGCATTTTTTCCATATAAAATATTCTCGAAATTTTTTATATGAAAGAACCACAGAAAATATTAAAAATCGAAGGAATTCTAAGCCGATTCAAACTTCCACAATGCTATACTAATTGAATGCGCTATAAAACTGCATAACAGATTTTTTTTCAGAAATTCTGATTGATTGGTTTGATTTGACATATATTTTAGTAAAAAAAAAAAAAAAAACATTGCGAAAACTTGTAAAAAAGTAAAGGACCTACTTACATATATGACAACCACTGTAAAAAAAAGAAGTGGCCCTACTTATATGACAACTACTGTAAATACAACAGTGAAATGCTCGAAATATGTAACTATCCTGCAGGCATTTGATTTTAACTACTTTAAAATGCATTTGTCTTAAAGCACTTCCAAGTCGGTATTATTCGTGTGAAAGCGCTTTCGTTCTGCACTTCGTATGGGCTTTTTCTTACGGGCTACAAAACTGCATACTCGAAAATTATTTATGGTGATTTCGTTTCTACCAAAAAATTTGACCTTTTGATTGCCCCTTTCTCTTTTTGGTTGGAAGTTTAAATTAAAATTTTGTGTTCGTTTCCTAAAATGTCACACTCTTGTAAGGGAAAAAGGCATATTCTCAGCCCTGTGAAGCTATGTCAGGTGAGATGGTTGCCCTCAAAATCAGATGGTTGTTTAAAACGACAATATTATGAAATGCGTGAGCTAGACAAGGACAAGAAGCCAAAAACATGCCATTTTGCCGGGTTGAGTGTAACATCAAACACATTTTGCACTGGGGAAGGGCAACATTTTTTGGAAGAAACAAAATCACCATTAGAAACTCTGAATAAAAATTTTGAAGTTTTGATTAAAATTGTTTGAATTTTTGTAACTTTATATAAAGTGTGAAATCTTGATTTCTATGGTTTATGTTATAGAATGAACTATGTTTTCATAAATAATTTCTGAAAAAAATTGTTCATGAAAATAATTGTGAATTTTATATTACAACAAGGTGTACATTTACATTTGACACGAACTGTATGTACATAACAGGGAAATCAACTCGTGTGGAACTCCCTGGGAATTTGAGTTTGCGTGGGGAATCAGGTTATGGACTGTTTTTTGTGCGGAATTTCAGTTTACTTGCAGAATCGGGAGATGAACTCCTTTTTGTGAGGAATTAGGTGTTAATTAACTTATTAAAAGTCGCATAAGAAATGCGACTGCAACTAAAAGTACTGATTATGCAATCCTGCAAATTATACAAATTACCGTAGATATAACGAATAAACCCACTTTTTTTATGTGGAAGAAAACCCCAACACTTACGGAAAAAAATATTAAAACGAAAATTTGTAGCCACTTGAAACTTGCACTTTCTGGAATTGAGTGGGCTACAAAACTGCATACTCAAAATCTTTCTAGAAAATCTAATCAAAAAGCTCGATATTTTTACGAAAGTTTATAGATTTTTTTTTTAATATTACACAAAGTTTAAGCTTGGATTTATACGGTTTTATTAAAGAATTAACTATATTTGTATAAAAAAAGCAAATTAATAACAAAAAAAATAAAATAAATAATTATTGTGAAAACTTGTCAAATTTGGCGACCACTGTATGTGTGTAAGCATTATATGTAAATTGTTTTCTTTATTTGTTAACTAACTTTATAAAAGTTTGGTTTGGTCTATGAATACATATATACACTGCCGGAACAAAGTATTGGCACAGCAAATTTTTCACAATATTTATTTATTTATTTTCCGCTAATTTCGTATAAAAATATAGTTTATTCTACAACAAAAAACATAAAAATATAATTCCTAAACTTTCTACTTCTTAATCAGATTTTTTAAGTATGCAGATTTGTAGCCCAATCAATTTTATTATAATAAAGTGCAAGTTTTAAGTAGCTGGGAATTACCGTTGATTTTTGACAATTTTTTTTTCACGCAGTCTCTTCCATAAAACAAATTTTTTTCGAAAATACTTTATATGGAAAAAATGCAAAACACCTTCAACAAAAAAATGCTCAAAAATCAACGCGATTTTTGACTAACTCCGAACTTGCATTTTTTTACTAGAATTTAATGGGCTGCAAAACTGCATACTCAAATTCTAAAAAATCTAATTAATAAATTGAAAATGTTGATGAAAATTTGCTGAATTTTCGCGAGTTTTGCACAAAAATTAGGAATTATATTTTTATGTTTTTTGTTGTTGAATGAACCATATTTTTATACAAAATTGGCGGAAAAATGTTAGAATAAAAATTGTTGCATTAATTGTAAAAAAATTTGCTGTGCCAATACTTTGTTCCGGCAGTGTAGCTGAATTTCATAAAAAAAAAAAAATTAAAAATAAACAGACAGACCAGAAATATGTACACATAAATACACACACATTTTTTTTTGGAAATAAGAAGATATCCATGGGTGGGGAATTTTACGAAATTTCCCACAAAATCGGGGAATTTCATTGTCGAAATCGGGGAATTCTCAAAAACGAGTTGGCGACCTTGGTACATACATACATACTACATTAATAAAATATTATATTATAAAGAAATCAAAAAGCAATAAGTACATATTGAAGATAACTAAAATGTAAATAGCTATTAAAATTATTAAGCAAATGCAACATTTTCATATACAAACTCTCATTTCTATGCAGAATAAAAATATTATGACAAATATTTTTATTTCGCGAAATAGGTATGTTTGTATACGTAAATACATACATACATATGACTGAATAAATAAATGAAATCTGCCCAAATTCATTTAACGAATTTCAAAGCATAAAACAAAAGTAAGTATATGTATGTATAAACAGCAGTATGACATCAGCAGCATCCAACTCATCAATGCCACTCTCAGTGCGAACCCAAACTAAAGGAACAATAAGCACCAGCAAGCAATTGGCATAAATTGGAAAAGCAAGTAAAATGAGTAGGGAGGCAATAACCGCAACACCGACTTCGTTTGCATGCTAAGCATTGCTCGCTGCAAATTTAAATTATTTAAGTTAAAAGGCGGCACTCGACGTTAAAAGCAGAGCACTTAAGCGACGCGGAAGCGGTGGCACACACTCGACNAGGGAGGCAATAACCGCAACACCGACTTCGTTTGCATGCTAAGCATTGCTGACTGCAAATTTAAATTATTTAAGTTAAAAGGCGGCACTCGACGTTAAAAGCAGAGCACTTAAGCGACGCGGAAGCCAACGGCAAATAGCGAAATGTCAGCAGTAAAGACGCGGCCCCAATAGCGCAACGTCGAGTGTTGGCAATATAAATTACCCAACAACTGCAGTCGTGCCGTTAAAAATATACTTAAAAAAAAAACAAAAAAACCAAATAAAAAGTAAAAGTAGCTAAAAATCGAATTTCAATAAATTAAAGCAAAAAAGGAACCAATAGGATTAGAATTTTATACAATTCTCTAAGTAACTAAATAAATTACAAGCTTCGCGCGTGCCCAAAAAAGAAAACAAAAACACGGTACGACGTCGACGAAACCATTCGACGTTCTCTGCCTTATTCGACATTATTGAAATTTTCTTGCTCTCTGCCTCCAGCTCTCTATTAGTCGGGAGATTTGCATTTTCCACACTTTCTTGCTGTTGCTTTGTTAACGTAAATTTTACGTGAATTCTTTGAATGCCCCACCACACTGCCATGGTGGCCGATAGCGAATTTCAGCTACGCGATTTCGATGGCGAAACCGAAGACTCTGACTCTGAGACTGAATTACTCATACGCCACAGCGGACGCGTCCAACAAACGAAGCGAAGCGGGAGCATTGCCACCTCACGCTACTATCTCCATGATTACTCAACATCGCAGCCGACGACGTCAGTGGCTTCATCGTCGTCTATCAGCGGCAAAGCGACGGGCTTCCTCAGCCATTTGTTTGGCAACACAACGAACAGTCTTGGCCGCGCTGCCGGGCAAGTACGTCTCAGAAATGAACGTAGTCGCGAGCGCGATAAATACGCTGCCGCTAGTGCAAGAACGCAAAATCAACAAATACAACAACAGCAAGCAAGAACAGCGGGATATAATTTTGGCGGTTTTGATACGGGATTGGGTACGTCTGCGAAACTGGCGAAATTGGCGCAGACAACGCAAACGTCGTATCGCGGTGGCGGTGGTGCGACGAGTGGCGGGGTGGGAAGCGGTGTCACGGAGTCTGTAGCACTTGGTGTACGTAGCCAAAGTGGTGGCGGCGTTGGCGGTGCACATAAACGTTTCGAAGCAACGGGCACCACGGTCGCGGCTAGTGAAAGTGCTAGTGGGGGTGGCGGTATCGGCGGTGGGGCGGGTGTTGTGCTACAGCAGACAGTCTTAGATGCTGAGAACGGTTCGACGACCGTATATTACCAGAAAAATCGACGACGCAGCAAGGGCAGATCATTGGCAAATTTATGCAAAATGTGCCTATGCGGGTGAGTACCTACTACGAAAAAAAAATATTTGGTTGGTGGAAAAATACTTTCCCTAAGTTATTTACGCGTACGCATGGTGGCTGCTGCTTAAGATGTTTTTTGGCGCAAATGGCTCGATATTATATATATATATATATTTTTATATCTTGTCAAACAAGCGAAACCGAGTGTGTGAGTGAACAGAAAGAAATGTACAAAAACAAAGCTAACATAAAAAAGCGAGCTGTGTTGATTAGCGTCTGCCGCAATGTGAGAATTTGTTGCTAAAAAATTATGCAAATAAAAATAAGACGATTTTGTGTGCCACTTTCGAGTGAGTGAACAGACAATTTAAAAATACTTCATAAAACACAACAACAACAACTCGAATTAACTATAATATCTATGTACATACATAATTCACATAAAATATTCCATATGCTAAATGTGCTTAAAAATCTCAAAGCCTAAAAAATGTGTGAGCGTGAAAACTGCTGGCAAGTATGAAAATAGCATATAGCACAAGCAAATCTATAAAAGAGAGCAAAAAATAAATAAAACAACCTCGTCGAAAGTTGCGTTAGGATTTTAAGTTTTAAATATGTTAATAGCAAACAAAATCTTTTTAAGACAAGGTTTCTAAATATGGACAAAATCGAATCAATAATATCTTGACTACTGCGCCACCTACCTGAAAATTGTTTTTAGGAGTTGTTCCCTTTTATGTAAGTAATATACATATATACATATATATATATATTATAAATATATAAAATAAATCAAACCATAGAGGCTGGTTTTGGAAATATATCGACCCACGCGCCACCTACCATCTAAATTTTTTGAAGAGTTATTTCTTTTGATGTAGTCAATATAAATTTCAAACCATTTTTGGGCCATATCCGTACAAAAATCAAAGTTTTTGTCTTTTGTATGAAAGCTATCCTAAATATTTGTCGAGTCGCATAAATAATGTCAAATTCGGATTCCTCGCACCAAAAAACCCCTAAATCGTATTTTCAGAGCAATCAAAAATCGGAAGAACTTCGCTCAAAACGGGTCCCGCCTAAAAATTTGAATTTGATACTACTCTATTAAATGTCCCACTTAACTTAGAAAAATGACTATCACCCCACTAAATTCAGCATACCCGAATTACCTTTACTAACTAGGTCGTCGGCCTGTTCAAAATGAAAAGATTTATGTTATTTATGGACAATTATATTCAACAATTTTATTGAGCTTAAAGAAAACACTTTGAGTTACATTTACAAGCTAAAAATTTTCATTAAAAACGGCCTTAAGCTCAATCAAATTGTTGAATAAAAAGTTTTACTTTCGTGCACAGTGTAGTTAAATGTTAAAGAAAACACTTTGAGTTACATTTACAAGCTAAAATTGCATAAACAGGTTTGCCCTAAAATTATAGCAAACTGGCTATAAAAATTATAGCAAACAAAAATTTGCAAAGGTGCTAAAAAGGCGCTTGAATATTAAATAAGCAATAACTAACTAGCTATAATTTTATGGGGGAGTGTCTACCAGAGGTGCGCTCGACTTCTGTCATATCAATCTCAATGTTTACAAAGCAACCTTTAGCATCTCTAACGATTTCATGAGTGCATAGCATGCCATATGTTATAAGCTAGTGCTTTAGCCGTAATTTTATAAGAAAAAATTAAAGTATTAAATATTTATAGAAATATGTGTACATACATAGTTATCGATATGCACACACAGAATCTCTGCCGCAAAAATTGCTTCAAGCACTTGCTATAATTTTATAGCGACCGTCAAACCATTGTAAGACAAAGTGTTATAGCAATAATATTTATTAAATATAAAATGCTTAGTTCATGTGTCTGTACCATGCATAAGCTGCTGCGGGTCTTTTTTTTGTTTTTTTTTTTTTTAATCAACACCATTTTGTAAACAATCAAATGTAGTAATAATTCTGTGCGAAAAATAGCACAATCTCAATGTAAATATTTAGCTACGAATGCTTATGGCAGCTGGAATCGTCAAATGACTTTCAGCGTTAGACTAATGTTTATTGCCATGAGATTCGAAATTATGATATCATTAAAAGCGAAAATATATTTCATGTGGTCTGAATTAAAATAGTTCCAACATACATATAGTACGAATAGTATCAGTAGTGCGTTTATGTCTACCATATGTACATTGAATATATGGGGCGTTCCATACCAAAATGGACGGATTGATGGACAAACATAAATAATAAATAAATATGAAATTTGAGCTTGATTAATACATTTTTAAAAACTTTACAACACAAAAACAAAAACAAATCGATTGAATAGTTTTCCAAATAACTCGAGAACAGGGCGAGGAAAAAATTTAAAAAAAATCAAACATACACACATCGAAATTCTCTAGGAAAACAAATATTTTTAAAATGTTTTTTCTTGAAAAATTTTTCACATACAAAGTTTTTGAAAAAAAAAAATTAGTTTTTGAAAATATGCCATCCAAACATAAAAAATAAATGTTTCTGTTCATAGAGAATTTTTTATGTGTGTATGTGTGATTTTTTTTTCAAATTTTTTCCTCGCTCTGTTCTCGAGATATTTAGAAACCTATTAAATCGATTTGGTTTTGTGGTTGTGCTGTAAATTTATGTATTAATCAAGCTCAAATTTCATATTTATTTATTATTTATGTTTATGCATAAACCCTAAAAATGTGAAACAAATCAAACACATGAAGTGTGAACCCCGTCGATTTTGGTATGGAACGCCCCATATACAGATTTGTATATATTTTTTTGGATTTCTCACTTTTCATTGTGATTTATTTTTAAATACTTTTTCAATCAAGCGTCTAAATCTGCTGATTGCGCGCATGCTGAAAATCCAGTTCGGCCTGTTTAGTTTAGTGTGGCAATGAATTTTTTATTTATTTTTTGTCTCCATTTTCGTTGTTCCTTCTAATGATTGGTTTTTAGTTACGTATTTTACTCGTTATGCTAAGTCTTATTTAAATTCAAGTCTCGAATTTGTTTCCATTTACAAGGTCAAAGTTATCGAGCTGCTGCGTGCTTTTGGCGGTCAGTAAACTAATCATATGTATGCTCTTTCTAAAAATTGAATGCTTTCAATTGGCTCGTAAATATGGATTTTATTGGAGCCAATTCAAAAAATGCCAAATATTTAAACTGCGGTTGTCCCGCTTTTATTCGCATACATTTTCGCTCCAGTAATAAACTAAATTCGAAAGCAATTTGAAATCATTTAAAGTTTTAAAAGCATAACAAATAAGCAAATTAAAGATTTCGCCAAAACAAAATCTTTTATTGCGCTGTGTCTTCTCTTCGACTTCTATAGTATATTTGTGCCTCAACTTTTAAAACTTTGCCCATTTTCTGCTACCTTAGTGGCCCATTCTAATCATTGGCGCGAATCGTCAAGTTTCGTTTTTGGTTTTCGTTGTTTTTTTTTTTATTTGTTACGCGTTTCGGTGCTTAAACATGGCCTAATAACGAAAAGAAAAAAAAAACTGCTGAAACAATACACAAAAAAGTTACAGGCCACCGAGCGAGCAAATAACATTAGCTACTTAAAACAACAATAACACGACCAACAGTCACATTTTGTGCTGAGGAATTTTTTTTTTCGTTTTCACCTTCTACATACCCAATCCATAGCTGAGCTGCAGAAATAGTAGAAACCGAAATGTGAAGATAAAGAATGCTGTGTGTGACAGAAAAGAGTAAGAAAAAAATAAATAAATAATCAAACGTTTCGCTGACGTCGGCGCGTCTAAAGCGCGACTTAAGCAAGGCGGCTACTGACGAAGCAGTTGCGTGTCACAGTGTCTCGGGGTTGAAGAAATACGGTAAAATTGGGGAGCTTTGAAATCCTATCAGATCTAATGAAGCAGAAGCGGAATGTCCGAATTTAATATCAATGGCCCGTTCCAGAGTTGAATACATTAAGGATTATCCAGTCGACTCCAAATTATCAACTAAACTAAACTAAAATTGGATATATGTATGTACATACAGTGGGCAACAAATGTCTACGTACAGAGAATTTTGAATGAATACAAAATTTTATTCTTATTTCTTTTCGCTCATGTCTCGTAAAAGTATATTTCAGATAAAAAAAAAAAAAAAATCGTAAAAATAAAACTTCAAACTCTGCAAAATTCAATAAATTTGCATAAAACTTGCACGCAGTTTTCCCATACAAAGTATATTCGACTGATTCTTTATATGGAAGTAAATGCCCAGCTCCGTCAAAAAATCAACTATACTTACCAACTTGAAACTTGCAAATTATTATACTAAAATTTAATGGGCTGCAAAACTGCATATAGAAATATAATTAGAAGGTGAAAGTTTGTAAAGTTATTGATTTTTCCTGGGTTGTGAACAAAGCATAGAAGTTTTATTTTTATGATTGTATGTTTTTATGTATGTATGTTGTAGCTTTTATAAAACATTAACATAACATATGTAGCTATTTGAATGAAATTTTCATTGCATCTAAACACTGTGCACTGCCTCGCCTCAATGCTAACCAGTGAATGGAATTATGCAATGAGCAGAGAAAACAAATAACAGAAAAAACGCTGAAAAGTAACAAACTTTGTTGCATAGCAACTACGTATGTATGTATGTATGTATATTTGTAAGCTACAAAAAGGTTTCACGAGTACTAAGCTTCGAACAGTTCAGCGGCATGCAATGAACGAATCAGAATTATATTGACGTAAAGTATTTTAAATTGGAAATTATTAGAATTCAGCTCAAGAAGTGTATAGAAAAATTAGTTTTTTGTGTATTATAAAAAAACTCGAATAGAAAAGTCTGTGTTTTAGCTTAAAATTTGTACTTAGCCAGAAGTGAGCGCAAATTGAATATGCGGTTGTCAACGATAAAAATATACCTATGCTATAATTTTTACAGAAAACAAAAATTACGCTCTTTCTTAGTAGTCATTTTACATTAAAAATTGCTATAATTTTATAGAAGGATACATTTTCTTAAGAAAATACTTGAAATGCCTTTTAAACAAATACATTTATCCTATTTAAAGCATACAAAATTCTTGCTTTTTAAGTTTAACAACATAAAAAAAATACTTTTCGTTTAATAAATGCAAATTTTCGTTTCCCATAATCTTGTTGTAATTTTATAGCATGTCTAAATTCGTCCAGCCAAAATTGTATCGTTTACTAGTGCCTAGGCTAGCGTTGCAAAATAAATTTCAGGTAAAAAATTTAAATTTAATTTGCCACAGGGCGCTAAAAAGTGCTGTTGTAAAACGGTGCCTGTCTTCGAATCAAATATAAATAAAATAAAATAATAGTTTAAAAAACTAAAACCTCGCTATTATAATTTCCATTGGTACTGTCATCAGGTATGTAACTTAAGAATAGAAATCGCTGCATCTTTTAGGCGCATCAATATTACATAGTTACATCCCGAGCTAATAAAAGGGAGGTAAAAAGAAGCTTATTCAATTATCCTATAATTTTATAGCATACAAATATCACGCTATCTAAGTTATACAGCATTCAAAAAAGTAATTTTCGTTAGATAAATGCAAATTTTTATTTTCCATAATCTTGCTATAATTTTATAGCAAGCTAAAATTCGCCAAACAAAAATTTTACCATTTTATTATATTTGTTTCACCTAAAAAATTTAAATATAATTTACTACAGGAAGCTAAAATTTGCTATTGTAAAACGTTGCATGCCTTCGAATCAAATATAAATTAAAAAATAAGCCTTTTTAATTATCCTATAATTTTATAACATACAAAATTCTATGTCTTCTAAATTGGACAACGTTCAAAAAAGCAATTTTGGTTGCATAATTTTGTAGCAAATCCAAATTCGCTCCCACAAGAGTTTTTGGTAATAATTTCATAGTATATTAAAGTTTCTTTAAAAAATGTATGTGATGTTGCTATGTTACCACATTATATCTTCATAAATTTAAAATCAACCACTTGTAGCAAACTCTTCTTTTTTTCCATGTTTTGTAAAAATAAAACAGAAAACGTGCCATGTTTTATCATTGACGCCCCCCCGCTTCTCACATATTTTACTTCCAAATTCATTTTAAATTTGTTTCATTTTCCAACACAGCGGAGTAGTACTTTTCCATCATTTTATCTGCAGAAACTGCTGCAGCAGCATGCCTCAATAACAACTAAAAATTTACACGAATTACAGAAAAAATTGTATAACGTTAAAGCACTTTTGCGGAACCTTGGAGTACATAAATATTATCACATCATACTTATGTACATACATATGTACTGTACATTAGGGTGCATCAATCTTCATATAAAAAGAAAAGTCGGTACAGTTCGCCCATCGGAATTATAAAATGTATGTATTGTATTTTAAGACTTCCGCCAAAATACTTCGTGCGATAATTTTAGTTAAAAAAAATATATATTTCATTACCTCAGATGTTAGGAGAGTTTAAGCCTAAAAGGTCTGCATAAAAATATTTCAACATTTTATCAACGGAATCAAACCACATAATGACATTTTCGAAGATATTTTCTGGTGGAAAAATTGCAACTTTTTTGTTGAGGCACCCTAATGTACATATACGTACACACAAGTACATATTTATTGCTAAGTGCATAATGATTCCAAGTACAAAATCATTGTCTAAGAAACTTCTTCATTCAAACACCAAATTTTGACAACAAAAAAGACACAGATACCTAAAAGAGTTTGTTTTTAACAAAATGTTGTCTGTACTTATACACGCTTATAACATACGATATCTACATATAATACTTCATGCATGTTTTGTAGATACATAAATGTATATATGTACACTTACAAGTGTTACAATGCCGGCCAAAATCACAAATAAAAAGTCAGTGTGGAAAATAATAACTTTGAAGGTTCTTCAGACTTTACTGCTTTGCGGTAATATGGCAAAAATATGACTCACTTGGGTAAGGTAAAACTCGTTGAAACAAGGTCTTTTGCTATTGAATGCTTTCGGGTTGATTGTTATAAATATGAACACAATAGCGGTGTGTGTGTGTGAAAAGGTGGCTAAGGCACGAGAAATGTCAAAAGTATTACCGTAAAACACATGATGGACGAATATTGCCAATGACGGAAATAAAAGTAGCAGTAGTGGAAGTAAATCAACATTTCCTGTTTTAAATTTTTTATGTTACAAAAAATGGCAAAACAAGCCTTTGCTACAAACTTTGAATTTTTAATAACATATAACCAATAAGCACTGCTGATATCATAATAGGTACATATTATGTAAGCACATACATATATTTTGTATACAAAGTTATTTACTATAGTTTTTTACTTTCCTATAATTTTTATGGGAACTCGCAAAATAGAAAAAGGCGCAACTATTAACTAAATCTTAATTTTCTGGAAGAAATATCAAAAAAAAAGATTATTTTCAAGCTTCCTATAATTTTANATAGAAAAAGGCGCAACTATTAACTAAATCTTAATTTTCTGGAAGAAATAACAAAAAAAAGATTATTTTCAAGCTGCCTATAATTTTGTAGCAAACGAAAAAATGCGAAGAAAAAAAGATTTAAAATAATTAAAATTTTTAGAACTAACTTCTCAATTAGCTAGTTACAAATTTTCAGAAAATTATTAGGTACTTCAAAAAAAACATTTAGCGGACAATTTTAAGTTAGTTTCAGTGCTCGTAAACAGTTTATTTTCATAAAAAAATTATTAGTCAAATGTAAAATTTTTTGCTTAGCACACATGTTTTTATATAGGCGGTGTACATATGTTTACGCCACCTCATTTTTGTTTACAAATAGCTGAAAGGGCAAGTAAAGGAGAGCGAATATTTAAATGCCATTTGGCTAATTTAAATCAACTGCAAAGCCGGTAGTTTGCCATGACGAAAATTCATATTGTATATTGTAAGTATTGACTATAAATATGGCTGAAAATGGATATAATAAACATACAGCTGTCGCACAAAATNAGAAAAAAAGATTTAAAATAATTAAAATTTTTAGAACTAACTTCTCAATTAGCTAGTTACAAATTTTCAGAAAATTATTAGGTACTTCAAAAAAAACATTTAGCGGACAATTTTAAGTTAGTTTCAGTGCTCGTAAACAGTTTATTTTCATAAAAAAATTATTAGTCAAATGTAAAATTTTTTGCTTAGCACACATGTTTTTATATAGGCGGTGTACATATGTTTACGCCACCTCATTTTTGTTTACAAATAGCTGAAAGGGCAAGTAAAGGAGAGCGAATATTTAAATGCCATTTGGCTAATTTAAATCAACTGCAAAGCCGGCAGTTTGCCATGACGAAAATTCATATTGTATATTGTAAGTATTGACTATAAATATGGCTGAAAATGGATATAATAAACATACAGCCGTCGCACAAAATACTACAACGATCAATAGTTGCGGATTTTATTTTAAAATTTACTATTCTAGAATATGCGCCGCTTATGGAGAAACGGGAAACGAAATGTTTGCATACAAAAAAATTTAAGAAAAAAGTGCATTTAAAAGCAGCAGAAAAACTCACAAGTTGAAGGTGGGCACTTGTCCCAGTGCAATGTTACTGAAAACGGCATACATATAGCGGTATACTGATTGATTTAAATTACGGCCGCTTTGACCTTCTAATAACAATATGCTAGGGANGCATTTAAAAGCAGCAGAAAAACTCACAAGTTGAAGGTGGGCACTTGTCCAAGTGCAATGTTACTGAAAACGGCATACATATGTATAGCGGTATACTGATTGATTTAAATTACGGCCGCTTTGACCCTCTAATTAACAATATGCTAGGGCGTATACTTAAACCTACTAAGTGGGAGCAAAACTAATTTATTGTTAGACATTATTCATAAATTTTAGTGCTTTTAATTTCATGGTCGAACTTATGTATGTATGTACGTACATATAGATGTCTCATATTTCTACTAAACTTTTCAATATCGATTGAAATACTCCCCGAGTTACGAAATTATTGCATGACAAATTTTAATGCTCTTAAGCCAAGTAAACGCGTTATTATTTCGCGTGTAAATACATGCTTTTTATTNACATATAGATGTCTCATATTTCTACTAAACTTTTCAATATCGATTGAAATCCTCCCCGAGTTACGAAATTATTGCATGACAAATTTTAATGCTCTTAAGCCAAGTAAACGCGTTATTATTTCGCGTTTTTTTATTATCTTTATTTTAGTTACTACGAGCACTAGTAACGTGCACTGTTGAATGAAGTTAATATTTAAGCAAACAAAGAAAGTAGAAAAGTTCAAGTTCGCTGAACCTTTCGTGCTCATTGCATTTCCGTACTATTTAGCGACAGTTAGTTAAATTGCAATGCTCTCTAAGAAGTGTAGCACTTAGGCCATATGGAAAAATTGTGAAAAACAGAATTCATCACAGCTAAAATACACATGTATGTATGTGAATTAGGGTGCATCACTTTCCTAACAAAAAAATAAAAAAATAAAAATCCATCGATAATATAAAATTTAATTTATTCTGACTTCCGCTAAAATATTTCGTGAAAATGTTAAGTTTTACTTGAGCTGAACCTATTTTAAAATACCTCCAAAAATCGATTTTTTTATTTTTTTTTCTAAAAAATCCCCTCAGTTGATAGAAGTTTTTGGGCTTAAAAGGTTTTCATAAAAATGTTTACAAGTTTTAGCAACGAAATCTAAATAATGCGATTTTTAGAGGAATTTCAAATCGGTCTACCTCATGTAAATCTTAATATTTTTGCGAAATATTTTGGCGAAGTCTGAAAATGTAATAAATTTTATAGTTCCGGTGACCGGCACCTTTTTTGGTAATGCTGTCTAATGAATGTACATACAGTGACCCAAACAAATGACCACGTGTANGAAATCTAAATAATGCGATTTTTAGAGGAATTTCAAATCGGTCTACCTCATGTAAATCTTAATATTTTTGCGAAATATTTTGGCGAAGTCTGAAAATGTAATAAATTTTATAATTCCGGTGACCGGCACCTTTTTTGGTAATGCTGTCTAATGAATGTACAGTGACCCAAACAAATGACCACGTGTNTTTTATAGTTCCGGTGACCGGCACCTTTTTTGGTAATGCTGTCTAATGAATGTACATACAGTGACCCAAACAAATGACCACGTGTATTTTTTTAATACTCCTAATATTTTTCGAGCTAAATTTGTTTGCTATTTTTCTATAAAAATACCGTCCAAGCCTTACCCAAAAACATATAAATCACAGTTTCAAACTTTATACAAAACTTAGGAAAATTAAAAAATTTTGATATATTGAAATTTTGTTGCTAACGGTCTCCCGCGTTTTATTTCATAAGAAATTCATGCTTATATGGAAGAAATTGCAAAAATCCGTCACCAAAAAAAAAAAATTTCAAAAATCAACGGAATTTCGTAGCCGTTTGAAACTTGCATTTCATCAGACTAAAATCGTATGGGCAATAAAACTGCATACCCAAATAGGTTCAAAAGATTCAGAATAAAAAGTTGAAATGTTGATGAAAATTTGTGATTTATACGGCNAATTTCGTAGCCGTTTGAAACTTGCATTTCATCAGACTAAAATCGTATGGGCAATAAAACTGCATACCCAAATAGGTTCAAAAAATTCAGAATAAAAAGCTGAAATGTTGATGAAAATTTGTTGAATTTCCTAAATTTTGTATGAAGTTTGAGACTGTGATTTATACGGTTTCGGTTAAAGCTGGGATGATATTTTTATAGAAAAATAACAAAACAAATTTAGCTCGAAAAACAATACGAATATTTAAAGAAAATCAACCCGTGGTCATTTGTTTGAGTCACTGTATGTCTTACTCGTTTTTTCTAGTTATACGAGTGCCGTGCCATAAAAAAAATATCTAATGTAGACACAAACATAAATAAAAAATTAAAGTTTCAGCTCGGATTATTGCAGTTAATATTTTTAGTTATGTAATATAATAAAAAATAAATAAATATAATCTTATAACATAAACAGATGACGCTCCTAAAATTATCGACAAATAACTATTTAGCAAGTAATTAAGTAATTATTCATCCCATAATTTTATAGCAAGCGAATTCTCGTGCAAGCTATAATTTGATATCGTGACACTGGAAAGCGCCAAAAAAACATCAGTACTGTGTGTTTTACTTAACCCATAATTTTATGGCGAGAAAGATTTTACGATTCTGAAGAGTTTGGCATCGGGGAGTGTTTTTTTTTTAGTACTAGGAAGTCCTACTATGTTTGCTATAATTTTATACCAAATTGAAATTCGGTGCTATAAGCTTAGGCAATGCGTAAATATTTAATACGAAAACAGGAATTCATTTACAATTGTAAAGCAAACACACTTCACACTTGCTGCTTAGTTCAGTGTACTGATTAGTTATTTTAACCGAAAAACAAAATAATATTTTAAGTAACTACAAATTAGGGCTGATGATTTCACCCGGGTAATGAGCTACCCGGGTACCCGGGTAGCGGGTGAAGCCCTACCCGGGTATTGAATTACCCGGGTAGNGTCTCCGTCTACTCAGGCAAGCGGTTAGGTGTACATAGTCGCGTACACTCTAGACATAAAAAAATAATTATAAAAAAAAATTTTCTCACTGAAAAAATATTTATCCTCACCAAAAAGATTATACAAGAAGCTTTATGTCGCATTACCCGGGTGTTTTTCCTTTAACCGGCACCAACATATGTATATTACCCGGGTACCCGGGCAAATCGGGTAATACCCGACTACCCGGGTAATAAAAGCCCCGGGTAACCGGGTATCATCAGCCCTACTACATATGCCTGCTTCTCATTTTATTATGAATTTGCAAATGCAACGAAATATGCAAATGCAAGACCACCGGATTGTGAATACCCTTGATGATTAATCAATCCTCGAAAATTTCTGCGGTTAATGATATGCCTCAAAACTATATATGAACGATGACTGCATCTGAGTTTCGGGCTTTATTTCGCTAATCATACCAGATGAAAACGAAGAAATAATTCGATTATCAAAAATGTCATGTAGGTATTTATTTTCACAAAATCTTGGGTTTGAACTCGTTTTAGTTCGCATGTGCAAAGTTGCCATAAAATTGCAATGATTTATCATTACTAATGTGGAATGATCTCAGATGAATGCTTAAATAACACACTAACATAAATGTTAAATTTTATTACAACATTAAATATTAATGTGCCGGTAAAACTAAGCACATATGAGCACGTTTAGAGGCCACGAGTCACACCCACTTAACGGAGGCTAATTCAAAAAACAAAAAAAAGGTACGCAGTGCCCTGCCTTAAAATTAAAAAAAAAAAAAAAAAATGAAAAGGGATAAATTCTTTCAAAACACGTGGTTTTCCGCTATTTTGGTTCAATGCCTTTCCCTTTAGACATCTCTTCTGGGTATTATTTTTAACCATTCCTCATTTTAAGCGTCTTTACAGACCAGCCATCGCTGCAAGTTTATTGGTAACTATGTTGTATTTTAGTACAGGATTTTGTCGATACAATCTTGACAGAAGCGTCACGACGCTGGCAGTTAGGCGCCTAATTGAATTTTCCACTTGCTTTATGCCTCACTTAACTGAGAATTTCCATGCAAAGCTGCGATTTTTCTTGTCACTTTCTTTTGTTTGTGTTTTTTTTTTTGTGTGCTTTTCTTGCCATTTATTTTATTAGTATTCATTTATGCGACTGGTGTTGTTTTCCACCTACAAACAATGTTTTCATTCTTCGTCTTTTTTGTTGCTACTCAGTGGTTAGCGCAAAAAAGTAGAGGTTATGGATTCTGCAACTGAAAGCGTTCAAGTGTTGTCATACGCGTTGATTATCTTTCACGTTCTCTCTTAGAAAACAAAAATATGGTTCTATTTTATCCTGATAACTTTCCCTGTTCTTAAAGCTCCACTATGGACGAACTATCAGATACATCTCAAAATGAATTAAGGGGCTATACTTAAAACTTTTTTCCCCCAACGTCTAATCTCTAAATGACATAAATAAACTTTTAGCTCAACTCTTCGTAACTTTTTTTTTATGAAGAAAGGTAGTTTGAAAGGATTTAGCATAAAGCTCTGAAAATACTACCACAACCTCACTATCGCTCATAAATGGTTCTGTTTAGGAGATAAAAAAAGATATTTTTAGCTCTACATACAAAACTATAGAGGGGTTAAAAGTCCTTAACTTTCTTTCTTTCCATGACTTCGTTCATTTTGTTGATTTTTGATAAAATTTATTACTTAAACTAAAATTATTTATTTAGAGAATTTCATGATGATATTACCCCAATGTTCTTCTGCAACACCGACTTGAAGTTTTAAAATAAAAATCATTACAATCGAGATAGTATTTTGGGAGTTTATTTAGAACAAAAAATTTCGCATTAACATTTTTTATAAGAGAAAAAACTAATAGAAGAAGGTGTATTTTTTTTTTGCGCGAAAGAGGGTTTTTATTTATGTTGTAGTCTTAATACTTTCTAGTTATCTTTTGAATTTTTCTCTAAGTATACATACATACGTACAGACGTTCACATATTAAAAGTCAAGGCACGAGTGCACTCTACTTAAACGCCTACTATTTTTCCCACCTACATACATACATACATATACAAACACACAACTCTCGCAGCCATGGAAACTGGTGTGTAAATTTGTTTTCAAGTTATTTTCGTCAACATTAGCAGACTACACCCACACCCATACCCGCGGCGTTGGTTCATGTTTTCTATGCTAATGAGAGGCGCCATGTCTAAATACATTTTTCTGTTTTATTTGTTTTTTATTTTATCAGTTATAATAGCAACAATAACAACCAGCTATGTATGTACATCTAAGCGAATAGCTTTCCTCCAGTTGGTTTAGTGCAAAAACAAGTGGTTTACTTTATTCGCATCTCGCACCTTTCCTTGTCAGTTAGTCAGTCACTGTCATTGATGCTGATGGCCTCTTCTATAAGTATGTTGCCCCATTCACAGCTGCCACTTGGCCAACAATGCGTCTCTTCTCTATAGGTCTCTGTTACAACGATCTGTTTATGTATGTATGTAGGTAGAGAGTGCATTACACACACGCTCACTTTTAGCCACACTGCTAACCTTTTCATGACTAGCTTTTATGTTGCGTTGGCGCTTCACTCATATCTGGACCCATGCCTATATGTACATAAGTTTTTACACATAACCGTGGGTACAAGGCGGCGGTGACAAGTGGCTGTCATAAAAGTTGGGTTATTTACTTTTATTTTAAATACACATTAGAGTGTCTCAGAAGAGAAGAGGACTTTTTTTTGGGAATTTGTTATGCATAGGGGCCCTCTTAATATTTTCCTTGCGATGTTAATAACGTAAACTCGTATATATTAGAAAGAAAAAAAAACTGTTTTGGTTATTGCTACGATCACGTGGCTACGGCAGCCGCCACTATATGGAGTACTTTATTTTATTTTATTTTAATTTTTTTCTTTTTTATGTACATACATGTTTTCAGTATTTTTTAAAGAGCATCAGATTTCTTATGTTTTGAAAATAAATAGATGCTTTGCTGCATAAGCATTCTAGTGAATTGGTTTTTACATACATATGTATATGTATCTTAGTACATATGTGTAAGTAAAACTGCATACAGACAAGTAAATTATTTTCATTGTCTTTCGTTTTTGATACATAAAACAGTTGCACTGTTACAGACAAACGTACATACGTATGTACATTAGGGCGGGTCAATTTGTATGGCAGATTTGTCGACTGTGCACGTATAGTACAGAACGATTCCACGTGTAATTCTAAAAAAATTTTGCATGACAAACCATTGGTCTAAAATCAATTTGGAGTTTGTCAGATTGCGAAAATAGTTTTCTTAGCATTTTGCTGTAGTGTCGTAAATAAGTGCTTAAATTTTGAATAAAAACATGGTATAAGTGGTATTTTGGTATGAGGAATCCATTTTTGAACTTATCTTTTTCTTAAAACTTTTACCAGAGGGCGTATCAGTGAAAATTTTCACATTTTCTTCGAAACCTATTTTGGCAAACTCCAAATTGATTTTAGACCCATGGTTTCTCTGGCAAATTTTCTTAGAGTTACACGTCGTATCCTCCTATGATATACGCGCCTACTGAAAAAAATTTACCCGCCCTAATGTGCATATACATATATATGAATGCATTTCTCACACCCATGTAAACAGCAGCCCACGTAATGAAATGTTCAACACTGCACAGAATATGCATCTCTTCTTGTTAGACGTTATAGATGAGATACTTCACACATGCCAGCACTGGCAGTAGGCCATAAAAGTTAGGAAATAAATTTATATTGCTAGTTATCTTGGCTTATGAAACTCGTTAAAGTATTTTTTAGCGAGTTGATTAAATGATGGCTGATCACAAGACAGCTAAGTAAAAAAAGCTAATGTTTTATTTTATTTGTTTATCAATTAAGATACATACATATAAAACACTATATACTGTTTTCACGCTTTTCTCAATTTTAGCTGAAATTGCGATACGTTTCTTAATTTAATCACATCTACAACTCAGTTAAAATTTTCTAAACTGCAGTCAGATTTAGAAATATTGTTTTTCATTTTCTTGAAAGCGCCTCTAAAATTTTATTTGGAATTTGCCAAAGGATTAACAGAGAATTCGCAGGTCTAAAAGTAAAAAAAAAGGTATCAACATTGAGAACAACCGTGTAAGCAGTTACAATTTGAAATTTTGAATTGGGAAACGAAATTACGTAATTTATGGGTAGTGGACAGAGGAGGTGTTAAAGGATGCAGCCATCGTGACTTCAAGTCGTTGCAGTCACAACTAACACTTTTTAATTGCAGCCACAGACTTGAACTTTTAACACAAACTGTATTGATGTACATACATACGTGATGTGTACGTATTTCTCATGTCACCCTGAGTTCCGCACCTGTCTTTTGTCAGATTGGCCTCTTCTGTTGTTCTGCTCTAGTAATGTCACAAAACGTGTGTTGATGTGTACATATGTAAATACATACATTTGTACATACATATTTATGTACTTTTTCTTTGTATCTGTAGCTAAAACATTCGTGTATATTATAGACATTATTAAATGAAAGAGAAATTACCATTGTTGTTTTCAATTAAACCATGTATGGCACATGCATACATATGTGTATGTATGTATGTATACTATGTACAGCAGTGTTCACGAAAATAGCAGCGCAACGTATTGACAGGTTTTGACAATTTAATTCCTTATATTTAAGTTCATTAATTTTTCTATAAAAATAAAGTTAATTCTACATAAAAATCATACTAATTAAAAATTCAAACTTTCTACAAAATTTATAAAAACTCAACAAATCTCAAAAATTTTCATAAAATTTTAGGAAACTTTCGGGTATGTAGCAATTTATACTAAAGTTTTTTCTAAAAATTCTGAATAGTAAAACGTTTGAAGGTTTTACTTGCATGGTTTTTTGTACCATTAACTAGTATAGGTATTAAAGAAAAAAAAATATTCTAAATAAAAATATATAATATATTACCAAAAATTTTCAAAACGTTGTGTTTCTGTTTTCGTGAACGCCGCTGTATAAGAAACCAGCACACTAACATCAAATGTGTTAACAGCGGTATCAGCATAAATTAAAGTACATAGTTGCAACACTTACAATAACAGACTGCAACTGCAAATACTGTAACCGCTTAGTTGACTTTGCTCTGACATCTATAATTGCCCAGTGTTGACTTTTCGCTCTATTGGCGATTGTGGACCAAACTGTATAACGAATGACAATCATACATATTATTTACGAAATCATTAGAAAAAACTATCTAAAGTATAAAGTCTAGGAGAAGTTTGGCCCATCAAATATGTACATATTAATTTCCTCTCCCTCTGCTGTCACTGCTATATTAGTAAATATGCAACGCTGTCACACAGCTGCCATGCGAAATAAGTTCCTATTCATATGTGTGAATTTTATGGCATTTTGTAAACAATGTCTTCTTTTATTTCTCACTTGTTAACTTAATGATTAGGGAATTTTTACTATGCTTTTACAATGATAAAGCCATCTCATTGTTGTTGTCGCTTATTTGTTGAGCACGTGATTCTCCATCATATAAATTTTAGATTTTTATTTTTTTTATTTTTTCTTCCTCATACATACATGTATCTGTCTTCGAAAATTGACCGTTTGTGTGTAGGCTGTATTTTTGATTATTCATTCCATTAGTTAGGTTACTATAGCGCGAGTCAGAGGTGTGTACTACCACTCGGCAGTTATACTCCTTCTTAAACCGGGAAAGAAAGCGGATGTTGGAGANTATTGGCGATTGTGGACCAAACTGTATAACGAATGACAATCATACATATTATTTACGAAATCATTAGAAAAAACTATCTAAAGTATAAAGTCTAGGAGAAGTTTGGCCCATCAAATATGTACATATTAATTTCCTCTCCCTCTGCTGTCACTGCTATATTAGTAAATATGCAACGCTGTCACACAGCTGCCATGCGAAATAAGTTCCTATTCATATGTGTGAATTTTATGGCATTTGATTCTCCATCATATAAATTTTAGATTTTTATTTTTTTTTATTTTTTCTTCCTCATACATACATGTATCTGTCTTCGAAAATTGACCGTTTGTTTGTAGGCTGTATTTTTGATGATTATTTATTCCATTAGTTAGGTTACTATAGCGCGAGTCAGAGGTGTGTACTACCACTCGGCAGTTATACTCCTTCTTAAACCAGGAAAGAAAGCGGATGTTGGAGTGTCATATATATATACCCACTTCCCTCCTATCCCTGAGGGAGAAATAATG
>NW_016158751.1:0-7539 GCF_001687245.7 Rhagoletis zephyria
CCACGACTCTTACTCCGAAAATTACTGTAAGGTTTTAGCAATTTTTTTTCCTTTAATATTTTTTTTACTTTTCAGTTGAAGTTCCTAGTCTTATCCTTTCATTAAGCGGGATTTTTATAAATGACTTTCGCACGACTCTTAATCCGAAATTTACTGTAAGGTTTTAAAGCATTTTTTTACCTTTAATAATTTTTTTACTTTTAAGTTGAAGTTCCTAGTCTTATCCTTATTCTACTGTGACTAAATCGCAGCAAAAATATTCATATATTTAAAAAGTGCCTTATAGCAGCCACCCTAATATGTAAATATGTATGTACATATGCATGTTTGTATACACATGTAAACACTTTTAAAGACCATGTGCACTTCACTAAATAACAACAAACGCGCACAATATGTTTCATCAGCTGTCCACACTAGCTTCTTTCTCNAGCAGTAGCCGGTTTTTAGCGCACTACGCTGACGTGTGTGTGCAAATTTTAGAATATTTAGCAAAAGGGAAAACAAAAAACAATACAAATACATATATACATATAGTACATACAGACAAAACAAATGCCACCCAACTGATGTCGTCGTCAAGCATATCAGCTGTGCGAAAAAAATGTCAACATCACTTAAAACAAACCGTAGCAAAACAAAAAAGAAAAATCTAATGAAACAAAATAAAATAGTACGTATGTATGTAATAACAAACAGCATGCCGATAAAATAACAAAAACAAAACAAATGCATATATATATACAAACTTATTTATGTCTATACTTTGCACTTTCACATACATATGTATGTATGAATGATAATTACCTTGAACACAAGCACAAAATCTCAAGACCCCACTCTTCACGTCTATGTGTCACACTTCAACCGACTCGTATCCAACGCTCCACTGACTCGCTGTTCTCTTTCGTATTTGCACGACCCCAGCGGAATATGTACGCACGTAGTATGCTTTGTACGTCTATATGTATACACGACTGCAAATTACTGGTTGGGGGAAATCTATATCCGGCTGACAGTCCCCAGCACGAAGTACAGTAGACAGTATTTTATATATGTATACTATAAAATCAAATGAATCGGTGCTCTGACCTCCGCTTGTGATATATCTACATATGCATGTACGTATATATGCTCGAAAACCTCTTTCGATGTGAGCTACATATATGTAAATATGTATTTTAAGATGTCGATTATTATTTGAATTGAATTCTTTATATCCAGTAAAGCGCGCGCACAATTAACTAACAAACAAGCTGCTGTTCTTCAATACTTTTTCAAATCAAAATCCAAAAAAAAACAACAAAAAATCGTTGTAAGCACAGTTGTAGCTGCTAGAAACTGTAGCATTCTGCACCACAACTCGAGAGAGAGAATGTTGTTCTTTGAACGACACCACTGTAGAGTATAGTTAGTACATGTATGTATGTATGTATGTCAAAAGTTAGATACACAACACCATCGAGAAGCAGACAACGACGACAACGACGAGAAAACACAAACGTTCAACGCGACTGCTCAGCACTAAATGAAACGTACATTCGACCGACTTGGTGGTCGAGGTCTCGTGCGCCCCAAAATAATACTCGTTTTTCCCATACGCGCATATAGACGAAAATCCTCCAAGCATTGTGGCCCGGCATCCATAGTCGTTTCAAGTCGACAGCCGTCAGCCGTCAGCCAAGCGATGTACGATGTATATGCATAAAAACAACTCTATATACAATGCACACCCAAATACATGCACACACACACACACACCAATGCAGTTGTACGCACACATACAAGTGTTAAATGAATGGCTTGAATGGATGGTTGGCTGGGATGGTTGATAGTCGGTCGGTCGGTCNGTCGGTCGTTGGCTATGTGGTTGCTGCTGGGACGTACTATGCGCTTAGAGGTAGACTAGGTAAGGTAAAAACGACCAGGCAGGCAGCTTGACTGTGAGTCGAGCCAAAAACTATGAGCTGTGTTGAGGCACAATAAAGTATACAAACGATGTCGTTCGTGATGCGAAGCGACTTAAACAGCAGCAGAACCCAACTGAAAGACTACCTACGACGACTATACGACAGCACAGGAAAAAGAAAACGGAGGCGTTGTTAACGATGACTACGGCGATAAATGGATGGTTGACGTTGTCGATGGAGGTTTTTTTGTTTAGAAGGAAAAGTCGGTGAATACAACCAACTATGTACTGCTACAGCTAACATGAGCCGTGGTCGTCATCCGCGTCCGCGTCGTCGTCGTCATCGTCCGCGTCGTTAGTGGTAGAAAGTAAACAAAAGCCATTGAGGCCAAGTACTGAAGAAGCAGCCCGTCGATGAGGTAGTCGCACTACAGATGCAGGCAGAAGTTTGGTGCTTAAGCTTTGAAAGACGGTCTGACAGACGGACGGCTGGTTGGTTATTTGATCATCATCTTGCTTCGCTGACTCGCTGACTAGCTGGCTAGTTGACTGGATGGCTGGCTGGCGCGTTTTTCGGCTTGTATACCTAGCTAGCTGCCTTGTATGGTTCGTATAACGAGCGATACCTATCTAAGGCTATTCTACTTTTTATATATATGGCTTAAGACTCGAACTGGTTTTGCGCTCTTGCGAGTGGTAGAGTTTCAAAGGCTTTTGGCATTGGGTTTTGAAAGCGTATACAACGAAGTAGCACCGCCGTAGGCACGCAATCATGGACTCCTATGTACTTTTTTACATGCATACATATATAAATACTTACTTGAAAAACTTCACTCTTGTGGGCACACCGCACATATGTATATATGTTTGTATGTATGTAGTAAATTTACGTAATCACGATAGAACTCAATTAAACGGGTTTGGTCCGCATGCTATAAAATTCATATGCGCTGTATCTATAAGTATTTAGCTTCCCTGCAGATTTGTATTTCTATACTACTCGTACTTGTACACACCTAAAAAGCAAGAGGCTACATTACATTTTCAAAAATATAGCTGCGTGGGTAAATATATATATATATATATATATATATTTGCTTTGGTTCTGTTGCGTTCGCAGGGTGTGGAATGCATAGCATTACGTAGCTATAGATACACCACATTCGATGTGGGTCTATGCAGCACCGACAATCGGGCGATTGCAGAGTTGGTAAGGCCCGCGCACTACAGTGAGAGCCATAGAGTTTTTAGTCGAACAATTTTTTGCTGCCTGACAGTGGTGATGACTACGCCCACTTATCTTTGTCTATTTTCAGGCAAGCTATATATGTAGATATATGTATGTAGACACATAGCTACATGCTTCCATATGTGTCTCTTGTGTGCATATAGTATGTACATATATATATATATATATGTATATTTTTTTAATTATAAAACTCACTGTTCACATTTAGGGGCCTTTTTATTTATGATGCTCGCATAATCGTACAAATGTTATACTGAACATTTGGGTAAATTTTTAGGGTAAGGGTCTATAAAAAAAAATGCATTAAGCGAGCTCACACGAAACGAGGGGCTTCGTTGGAACACACACACAGACATACATACACGCCAGAAAACATTTAGTATTTTTTTTAGGTAGTTGTGTTATAAAAACGTTTATATACGCCATAAAATCCCTGCTAGTAAAAATTTGTTTGTATGTGTGTAATTGGTTTTTTTTTAGGTATTGCTGCTGCAGTGTGTTTTAATAAAAAGAGAAGCCCCTATTATCCAGTTTAAATGCATCACAGTGGGTCTTAAGTTGAATGCATCGCTTAAAAGTAAAAAAGAATATAACAAATTAAATTATTTGAGTTTTGGCTTCAAAACCAAGCGCATTTGTGGTCAAAAAATTGATTGTAGATAGGTGCCGCCGGAGTTGAGATATTTGTACAACCCGCATTTGGTTCATATTTAGAAAGCGTGTTTTAAAAATATTTTTTTTCGTATTAATTTTCCAAGTCGGTTTTAAAATTTATATGCCTTTTAAAGACAAATTTTGTAAAAAAAATATATATACATATATTTGAAGATAAATTTCAAAAACTAGGTACTTGAAAAAAACGGCTCTAAAGGCGGATTTATCGTGTTAAGTTGTTTTTTCTGTGAGAGAAATGCAACAACAACAACCACATGGAAGAAAAGTTCTGAACTAAAATGTTGAATCCGCCTTAAGTCTAAGTTGGTATACCCTGCAAAAATCGCGACTACTCCATGCATGCGTGTAAAGAGTACTCCCTAAGGACCAAAGAGTACTCCAAAATTAACCACTATTCATATAAAAAATATGGTCCAATTAACATTGCGATGTCCTAGGGCAGGACCATATACTCCATCCCTGCATTACATCAGAGTAGCACAAAACTACTCCAACATATTAACAATGGCATTGTTGTTATATTTTTTCGTTTGTACACGCTTTTGTTCTTCACTTCTCAAATGCTTTTTCGAAATTAATAAAAACCAAGTCAAAAATTAAAAATTACATGTTGCCTCTGACGGCATTCGAACCCGAACATGCTGGGAGCTAAGAACTAACAGCGAGCATCTCTACACGTTCAGCTACAGCCAGACATGCAAATGTGCTTTCAAATGCTCAACTTCAATCACGTTTCGTTAAAACACGAGCAGTGATCGGATAACAAGCAATAAGCTGGCGCAGAGACACGAGTTGGTCCGCTACAGCATGACAGAGGAACACTTTTGTAAGTACTCCAATTTACCACAAATAGACTACATGGTCCAACGATTTTTGCAGGGTATTGTAAAATATTATAGAGACAAAGTAATACTCGATATAAAAATCGTGCTTGGCGCTTTCAATGCCCCAGGTGGGGAATAAAGAGATATTTGGCTCCACCGTTGGGAAGTTCGGTGACTCATGTCCAGATCGTAATTAAATAATGGAGGGAACTGAATGGTAGCAGTACTAAAAGTAGTGGAGAAGACGAACCCAAGCCCCCAGTCAATGATGATGGAGTCGATGTCCCGCCCCCTAATTGAAACTCACCATATATTTGCCGACGTCAAAGCCGCCTTCAATGTCACTTAAAAGAGTTGCCTATACACCGCGATGTCTGAATTTGGTATCCCAGCGAAACTCATACGTCATATGACGTTGAGCAATACCCTCTACTCCGCCAGGATCGGGAAGGACCGCTCCGAGCAATTTGAGACCAAACAAGGATTTAGAAAAGGTGACTTCCTTTCATCGGATTTCTTTAATCTGATATTGGAGAAGATAATAAGAGCCGCAGAACTCAAGCGCTCAGAAACAATTTACTACAAGAGCGCACAGTTGCTGACGTATGCTGATGACATCGACATCATTGGTAACAAGAAGCGCAAAGACTGATCTGTCTTTTCCAAGTTGGATAAGGAAGCAAAGCGAATGGGTCCGGTGGTAAACGAGGACAAGCCGAAGTATCTCTTGTCATCAAACAAATAGTCAGCACATTCGCGCCTTGGTACTGACGTCATTGTTGACAGTTATAATTTCGAGAAAGTAGAGAATTTCGTTTACTAAGGTACCAGCATTAAGGCCGATAANAGTTGGATAAGGAAGCAAAGCGAATGGGTCCGGTGGTAAACGAGGACAAGCCGAAGTATCTCTTGTCATCAAACAAATAGTCAGCACATTCGCGCCTTGGTACTGACGTCATTGTTGACAGTTATAATTTCGAGAAAGTAGAGAATTTCGTTTACTAAGGTACCAGCATTAAGGCCGATAATAATGTCAGCATCGAAATCCAACACAGAATTACTCTTGCCAACAAGTGCTACTTTGGACTGAGTAGGCTGGCCATGTCGTTCGAATGGACACCGACGCTCCAGCTCTGAAAGTATTCAACTCGTAACCCGCTTGTGGTATCTGAGGAAAAGGGAGGCCCCTACTCCCAAGGAAAGACCAAGTGGAGGAGGACTTGGCTTCACTTGGCATTTCCAATTGGCATCAGTTGGCACAGAAGAAGAGCGAGTGGTGTGCTTTGGTGAACTCGCCCAAAATCGCTAGACGGTTACAGCGCCAAAAAACAAGAAGTAGTTAGGTAGGAGATTTTCCTTTTGTGATAGAAGAAAGCTGAACTGATACTATTAACTTAGTCGGCAAAACGCCGCGAGCCGATTAAGAAATTACGAAAATGTTTTCATCTTCGTGCCTCGCGATAGCTGACAGTCTAAAATAAGTGCTAAGATGATTCTACCTCACCATTCTCTTCACAGCTGCCACAACAGCGATCAGGTAAGATTCAGGTAGGGGATGAGGCCGATTTCGAGCGCACCACCATAGCGTTCAGAGCCCCGATATCCGTTTGGCTATCAGAGTATATGTTAAATTGCTTAACTAACGAGAGACTCTTCAGTAGTGTGTCTACCGCTCCCTTGATGGTAGCTATTTCCACCTGAAAGACACTGTAACATCCGTAACATAGTTTTGAAGGAGAGCTCGCAGCTAAAGACGCCTTCACCAACCCTGCCTCCAAGTTTTGATCCATCCGTTAAGAAGTACACTGCTTTCGTCTTCCAGTAACCCCGCCTTACCCCGTGCTCCTTTGTGGAACTGTAGGTAGAGCTACTGGGAGCCATTTCGGAGGCGCACAGTAATCTGTCTGGCCAGGGATAAAATCAAAGGCCTCCAGAACTCCACAGTGTCCAGCTTTCGAGCTAGGTAACTACCCGTGGAAGGATTTTAAGGAAAATTAGCATAAAGGAGAACCTTTAGCGATCCCTTACTGATTATTATTAGATTATTGAAATAGCTTCATAATCCACGGCCGGCTATTCTTGACCTGATCTGCACAATAAGGGAAGAGTCTTGAGTTCTCCTAAAGGATGTCCCTATAGGACTACCGAATTTTTTACGGACTAAAGCACAGTTTTGCTGTATATATCCATTCTTATGAGTGTTACAAAGGAAATTTGTTTCTCCCGTTGCGGTGCTAAAAAGGATTAAGCTCAAGTTTAGGAGTTACTCACAGTTCCTCTGTGGCTAGATATTCCCTTTTAATGTCCTTCTGTCTCAGATCTCTCGATATTAAAGTATTGCTCTGACGCAGTGATATCCCCACTGCCGCCTTAGGTGATGCATCTGCAGGAGCCCCCTTTCCTCCTGATCGACAGGCGGGCTTCGATGCCGTAGAGGGGGTCCCCGTAGGTACAGAAGAAGTGCTGAGCCTTTGCTTTGTCACAGGATTCACAAAGGTGTCAATGTTGGACTTGCCCGAGGGCAGGACGGATCTTGCTATGTGTATCTATGGGTGGATAGGATTCTCAGTTCTCCAATCCTTGGTGAGTTTTATTCATTTAGCGCGGCGCCGTTAATTTCTTAAGGATTCCGATGAAAAAAAAAACGGTTCCCGTGGTCTAAAGTTATCTGATAACTTACACTAGATCGCCATGGGCACTCTTACAGGAGTTATCCCTGATCTTCAAACCTTCCGTAAGTTGCAGTACTCTCTTGTCAAATTTTCGAGCGTTTTTGTTGTCGTTCAGCATTTCAAGCTCTTCGCCTCTCTCTTCTTATTGTAGCAAATTCGTGTCGTTTCCCTCCTCAGCTCCCTATAACAGTGCCACATAGTTCGCGTTGA
>NW_016158751.1:7639-9728 GCF_001687245.7 Rhagoletis zephyria
CATCTGAAAACTAAATTCGTATAACTGAAACATAGGGCCAAAGCAGACCGACCACACGGGATTTCTATACATTTCGGCTGCAGTGCCATCCATTGGGTCCATTTTCTGCAAAACCATTGCTTACCATAAAATGAATACGTGCAAAGAACGTAAATGTACATATATATATATATACATATATATATGTATACAAGAAGCGACAACTCGTTACTTTGAAAATGTGCCACGACTATTTTGACCGTATCTGAAAGGTTGAGGTGAGGAGTTCGTCTCCCTTTTGACGCTGCCCGCAGAAAATCACGGCGAAATTATTTTACGAATGTCGATATGAAAACAAACGCTGTGTGAAGTGAACAGGTGAATTTGTGTAAAATTCGTTAAAAAATGCAAAAATTTATGAAAATTATGTGCGAATTGAGTGAATTGTGTACCTTAAGTTGTAGGAGTGCTAGTGCGGAATATGTCGCAATGCAGAATAAAACAAGTTTGTGGTTAAATAAAGGATAAGTGCCATCGGTCTGCTCACGCACATAATACACATTTAAAAAAATTAAATAATATCAAAATATATACATAAGTATATATAAGATTTTTGTGTTGTGTGTAAAGTTTACGTGGTGTTTAATTGAATTATGTGGAATATTTGAAAATATTTTATGGTGAAAAATCGTGTTGCAAGAATAGGTGTCTATACACTTTGTGTCCATTTCTTAAAAGTCGCTACGTAGAGGTGAAAAGGTGTCAAGTCCGTTCTTTTTTTTTTTAATTTAGTTTTTGATGCAGAATGGCTGGTAGTACGAAACTACATCGATTTTTTGTCTCTCCTGAACAATTTAAGAAAATTGATTTTTTTACCCTTAGAAGACGAAGTGTCTTTTGGTGATGTCTTAAATAGCAAAAGTACATAGTATATATAGTTTCAAAAAAATTTAGCACATATACTTACATACGTTCATAGTTTTAAAAGTGCTTAAACTTATACATATTTTAAAACTTCAGAATTCGTTGTCGTGATTGTAACATTGTAGAAGTTTTTAGGGAATATGCTGGGGTGATAGTTCCTAGCCAGACATACATAGATCTGGGTTGTTCTGGTTACGTAGTCCTAACTGTCGTGGGGAAATCTAGTGTTAAAAAGGTATCTTGTGTTAAAATGGTATTGTAAGAAAGTGATTCATTCCACTGAGAATTTTTAAATCTGCTTTTCTCAGCGTTTTTAACGAAGCCGGTATGTTTATGATATATAAATTGCCTTAGTCCAGAATGAAATATATGCATTTATATATGAGTTAACATGCGTTTTGTTTTCATCAATCAAAAGTGATTTCCAATTGCCAAAAACGGTTTTTGAGCTTTTCACCTACGAAAAAATTAAGAATGCGTCAGAATGTGTAAAAACCCTACGAACTTTTAATTATTGGGAAGTGATCGAAGAGCTCATACGTTCATACTACTCCAAGCGTTTCTTGTGCGAAAATTTTAATAAAAAGTGATTTTATCGGTTAAAAATACCCGGGGACAGAGTTTGTTGCATTCAAAATTGCAAACGAAATTCGGTTTCGGATCGTAAAGCTGGATTTTATATATTTCCTAAGAATCCTCAGATGTTGGCGAAATGGAAAGAGAATCTGAGGACAATTACACACACAAAATATTGGACGTGTGTGGCATGCATTTTGACGTGCGATCCAAAGGATGCTTAAAACTTAAAATTAGTGTAATTCCAACATTGGATTTAGGTGAGTAGAGTGAAAATACCCATCGATATGTACAGCATAGTATTTCTGGTGTTAAGTTGAATTGCCAGCTCTTATGAAAAACTACAAGATATATTTTTTTTTCATTATTTCTGTTGCTTGAAAAATTACTTTGCAGTTGCCAGAATTTTTTTTAAAGAAATGTGTAAATTTCCGGGCATTTCTTTTTTTTTTAGCTACGCAACTAATATTTGGGGGCTTATATTCAATACAACCTATTCGAAATTTTCACATAACTATTTTCTGATGTTAGAACCCATCTGGGACTTAACTGACATCACTGATTTTAATTTTAGTTTCTATAACAAATTCTTCATATACAAAGTCAGCAT
>NW_016158751.1:10355-17278 GCF_001687245.7 Rhagoletis zephyria
GGTACCGAAGTAAAATTAAGTTCTAATTAAATATGTTATAATAGAAATTTGTGTAAGTAGTAAAATAGTATAATTCATTTGCCACTTTTATGTTCATATGCACGTCATACATGTATGTATTTCCTTATGTAATTTTTGTCAAACGTTAATGCATATTTGTAATTTTTGTACTTATTGTTGATACAGTGAAAATAAACAACCAGCCCCTGAAGATGCTAATGAGTATAGCGAAACGTTGGGCAACAATAGTGGAATAACTTTGTTTTATTTGCATAAAGGATGCGACGATCGGACAAGCCTATTAAAATATTAAAATTTAAAAAACGTAAACATTTTTAGTTTAAATTTAAACGACTAAAGAGCGGAATCCTCCTCACAAAAAAAAATAAATAAAAAATCATCATGAAAGTAATAAACATTTCGAATTTGCATTAACAAAATCGGTTCATAAATACGACTTTTATAAATAACTCGACTCCCGCATCACCTAGCGGTTTAATTTTTGGTAAACGTATTTTTCATCATGCTGGTAGCTTACATTTCGAGTTTAAAAGAAGTCGGTCCATAAATACGATTTTTATAAATAACTCGACTCCAGCGCCACCTAGCGGGTCTATTTTTCTCATACGTATTTCTCATTATGGAGGTAGCGTACGTTTTGAATTTGAACGCAGTCGGTTCATAAATACGATTTTTATAAATAAATCGACTCCAGAGCGTATTTCTCATTATTGAGGTAGCGCACGTTTTGAATTTGAACGAAATCGATTCATAAATACGACTTGTATAAATAACTCGACCCCAGCGCCGCCCCTAGCGAGTTTTTTTGGTAGCCTATAATAGGACCATATATGCAGGGTATAAGCTCTGAAAATTTTACTGAAATCTATGCAGTAGTTTTTGAGTTAACTTCGAACAACGAAAACGGCTATTATTTTATATATACATAGAAGATATGGAATTTTTTATTGATTATGAAAGCCCTATTTTCGAGTTAGGGAGCTGAACCTTTGGACGCAGCTCTTTCAACTCTGGCTAACAGCTGCTTTGTAGGCGCATCTAGCCAAAGAACTTTTCTGTCAGCATCGCCGTTGTCGACCACAGCAGTTGGCTGTCCACTGGTAACACCAGAGGGACTACTTACAGCGCCATTGCTTTCGGTAGCGTCGGTAATAGCCAGTGTCACATGAAGGCCAATTGTCACAAAGTCGCTTTGTTCAATTTCAGGAGCACTTGAACGAGTCTGCTGCGAAATTGTAATTTCCTCATAAAAATCTTCTCCGGCTACTTCTCCGCTGCCTATACACAGGATCTGCACATAAATTGCTTCATATTTGTTGTAAAAGTGTAAACTCAATACTTACCTTCTGTAATCCTGCGAAATTTCCATTTTAAAATGGCGATCTAATTATTAATAATATATTGGCGCCTACACATATGTTAGTGCTTGGCCGAGCTTCTCCTCCGATTTGTGGCGTGCGACTTGATGTTGTCACAAAAAGCGGAGGGACCTACAGTTTTACGCCGACTCCGAACGGCGATTGTATTTTTATGAGAAGCTGTTTTTCATAGCAGAAATATGTACACTCGGAGGTTTGCCATTGCCTGCCGAGGGACGACCGCTGTTAAGGAAAACCTTTTTCTATATATATATTTTTTTTGCGATGTTGCATTGACCAGGTCTTGAACCCAGGCGTTGCGGAGTGGAAGCGCGCACTGCTTACCACTACACCACAGCGGCCGACGATCTAATTATTAAAAATGTATGTATGTACATTAGAGTGGTCCAAAAACAATAAAGTCGGAGCTTTTATATCGCCACCCCCTAGGATTGTTCCATACCGAAAACAAAGTCTCCTGAGGAGAACCACAGTTTTCCGATCGAAAAATATTGATTTTCAAGAATTTTACACCATTTTTACGAAAAGTTGTTTTTTCCCCATATAAAATACATGGAAAACTTTGCGCGCTGTGAGCCGTCCCTAAATATTTTTTGATTTAAAAATTTGAAAATAGGGGTATATTTGTTTTCGGTATGGAACAATCCTAGGGGGTGGCGGCATTAAAAACCCGACCTTAATTTTTCACATACATTTTTGGGCCATTTTAATGTACATACATATGTATGTACATAGAAGATGAAAATGAGCAATTTTAAGACTTACTTTATTTTTAGGAAATTTGAATTTGAAATTTTAAAACTGAAACTTTCAGTGTTTTCATTTCTGAACAAAGTGGATATAAATACGTAACTGAAATAAAGTGGTAAGAAGTACAAGTAGTCCTCAATTGTTTGGTTGGGTAGATGCTATACATGAGGCACTTAGGAAGCAGGCATTGATCACTTCGTCTGGTCATGGATAAAGTCTGCTAAGCAGGGCTGTACATGGAGTGAAAGACACTCCGCAGGGAGGACTGCTATCACCGTTCTTATCGGTCGAGATCTTGAATAAACTACTGCTAAGGATTCTGAAAAGATTCGACACCACCGGCTGCTTCAGCAAAATTTTCACGTAATGCAGTGGTTAGCACAAAGTCCAGAGCAGTGATAAGCATGCGGTGCCTTTTTCGAGACATCAAGCAAACAATGCGGTGTAAGTATAACCGCCACCGCAAGCAATGCGATAGTTGGGTGCATCGCATTTTTTGTCGCGTTCGTGTTTGCGATGACTTGTATGACCAAAGCATCGATACCGCATATTGTGGCACCGCATTTTCATGTCGACTTCGGCTATGCGGTGGTATGAGTGGTCGTTTAAACATCGCAAACATCGCATTATTTCCGGATATGCTTGGCTGAATACGGTGCACCGCATTATAAGAGCATTTTATCGCTACAATTGCCTACAGAGTTTGTATGTATGCATGTTACAAAAAAAATAATAGATATGAACAATTAGTCAAATTTAAATACACAAAATATGTACTATGTATTTTCTTTTAATTCAATTCATTTTTATTTCACTTAAACTCGTATAATGCGGTGCACCGCATTCAAACAAGCATATCCGCAAATAATGCGATGTTTGCGTTGTTTAAACGACCGCTCATACCACCGCATAGCCGAAGCTGACAAGAAAATGCGGTGCCACAATATGCAGTAACGACGCTTTGATCGAGCACACTCAAACACGACATTATTTGAGCTTGCGGTGGTTGCGGTGGTGGTAGATTTCGTAAGTATTACTGAGTTTGAGTGGTCAGTAAATAAATGTCGTTGCGGTGTATTCGAAAATGCGATACACCGCAACTGATCTCTGGTCCAGAGCTCAACACCATAGAAAAGTTTTGCGCTGTGGTCAAGAGCGGATTGGCATAACACAAGCGAGCTCCGAGTAACATGGAAGAGCTTTGGTTCCGAGTAAAATTATAACGGGGTAATATTCTAAGCGAAATCATAGAAAGAGTAGAGCAGTAGAGAGCATTCTCGGACGTATGAAAATCGCAATTTAAAACAAGGGAGTCTCCACAATCCTGTTGGTGACAACCTTCAAAAATCTAAAAACAGAAAAGTTCAAAATTGAGTGAATAGAGCTGCCTCACTTTTTGCTGTGAATCGCTTCTTGTTTAAGCTTGGCCTTTCTGTATTCTAGGCTTTATTCCTTGGATATTAAAAAAGTTATGCTACTGTAAATAATAAAATGTCGTACATGCACTCGGTTTTTATCGCGCCAGTGTATATATATATTAATATTGTCTGGATTGCAGAAAGTTACAATATTTAATGAATAACAGAAATTAAAAAATAGAAAAATTATAATTTGAAACACGAGCTCACTGAATTCTTGAAAATACATAAAGTAAAGTGTAAAAGAACCAAGTGGTGATACTAAAATACTTCCCTTCCTCAAAAAAGAGTGTTGAAAGCTGGTTTTAGTTTATTTACAGAAATGTTTTTGGTTTTTCCATCAATATCGATCAAAAACTAATCTCGTTCTCTTGAAAGGGACTTTATGTGGTCCTAAATAAGGCGATTGGAGTTCTGTTAGTAATACTTCTTCTCGCACAAAAACGTGAGTTGCTTTCTCCAAGGTTTTATATACAAAATGTTTGCACTTAGAGTGGTTTGAGCCATTAACAGGCTTATTATCTCTTATCTTTTTCTGCAAATTTTGTACACATTCAGTGTGCAATGGTTCGGGTGAATCCTCAAAATACTCCCAAGGTAAACGTAATGATGAACCAAACGCTAACCCAATATCTTCTCCATCGTTATATTTTTGTTAATATTGCTTTTAAATGAATTTTTAAGGAAAGTGAAACATGCATTTTAAATCGAATACACATATGTACTTTATATTTTGACTTCAGCGAAATTCAGGGTAAATTTTTTGGAAATGTATGATTTTTTATGTTTCAACTATGTACATACGCCAAATTCGAACCACATCGGACCATTAATACGGTTTTCCGAAATATCTCGAACTTGGCGCCACCTAGCAAGACTATTTTAGGCAAAAATTTGTGTACTTACATAGCCAGTATATATTTAAAAAAGCAGACAAATTGCCCCATAAATACGCTAGATTTTTGAATTTTATTTTTTTTTGTCGTGGTAGACCTTCTTATGGAAACACTCATATAGTAAAGTTCGCCACAAACTCATATAAATGCGGTAGAGCTGCAGAAACATCAATGTTTGAAACTATCGATTGTTTTTGCCAATAAAATATCGATAGTATCGATACTATCATGTTTTCTTGGAAATTATAACTTTTTGTTTAAAGATGAAATCCTAATCAATTAAAAAACATAATTTTTTAACAAATTACATTTATTATTTTAAAATTATCCATTAATTAATTGAAATTTTAATTTGACTTGTATTTAATGTCACATTGAATATTGCAAGTTATTAATTAATTAAATTAAAAATTTTAAATAATATAAAAATATTCATAAAGCAACAACGCTATTAATATGTGTTAAATTAATGACTTCTTAAATAAATTAAATATTTGCTCTTTAAGGCAATAATCGAGCGTACACTTCAGGGTTTTAGTCTTAATTTTCCCAATTAGAGGTCGAATGGCACTGACAAAATCACTTTTATTAGTAATAACTTCTCTGCACACTTATCGGTACGCTTTTGCGTTAAAATTTACGCTTTAATTTTTATAGTTCTTGTCTGCCCCGAATTTGGCACGGATAAACTTTCTAATTATGGCATTCCTCTAAAAACATCGATAGTAAGAAAAACATCGATGTTTTCAAAAAATTATTAAAACATCGATACTATTGATAGTGCTCCGATGTTTATGCAGCCCTAAAATGCGGGGTTTTCGGGGTCGTTGGTTTCGAATCTGAAGTCAAATTTTTGAAATTCAAAATGGGCGATCCAATATGGCGATGGGTCAGATGTATGAATTTTATTTGTATTAAATAATAAAAGAAAATATAAATAAATGGTAAACTTCGTTTATCCCACTTTCATTTGTTACCAAATTTCGATAGGCGGTTTGTTTATTATTAGGAGAGGACTCTTATTTCGGCCTTAAAAAATATTTGTCCATATTTAACTGTTATTACAANATCCTACTTTCATTTGATACCAAATTTCGATAGGCGGTTTGTTTATTATTCGGAGAGGACTCTTATTTCGGCCTTAAAAAATATTTGTCCAAATTTAACTGTTATTACAGAAGTCCAGATTTTTCAGTTATTATTGGACTTTNGGAGAGGACTCTTATTTCGGCCTTAAAAAATATTTGTCCATATTTAACTGTTATTACAAAAGTCCAGATTTTTCAGTTATTATTGGACTTTATCCCAAAATGTTCGAAAAATAAAAAGAAATCAGAATTCTTGTCTAGGAAGTCCTGGGATCAAAGGAACATTCATAACTTTATTCTACGACAATATTTTTCCTCGGACTTTTATAACATCGAAAAAATAACTGTTATTTTCGGTTCCTGTTTTTTTTCAGATTAGCTCTTGTGATATTTGCGAATTGTGCGGAATCTTTAATGTGGAGAAGTAGGCTAAACACTCACACGNCAAAAGTCCAGATTTTTCAGTTATTATTGGACTTTATCCCAAAATGTTCGAAAAATAAAAAGAAATCAGAATTCTTGTCTAGGAAGTCCTGGGATCAAAGGAACATTCATAACTTTATTCTACGACAATATTTTTCCTCGGACTTTTATAACATCGAAAAAATAACTGTTATTTTCGGTTCCTGTTTTTTTCAGATTAGCTCTTGTGATATTTGCGAATTGTGCGGAATCTTTAATGTGGAGAAGTAGGCTAAACACTCACACATTCACGTCGAAGCTGAGTAGAGAATATCGAGGGCTCTAAAATTTGAGGAGCACACCTTTCTGCATTCGTTTGCTTTTTGTTTTAATTATTTTTACAGATGCAAAAAATCAGAAAAAACTAGCGATCCATCGAGTTTTTCACCAGACCTGTGACAAATAATATTCGATCAGTCTTACAGATTTTTAATAATGAGATCACCAACTCTTTTTGTAACTATCCGTTGAAGATCTCTGCCTTAAATCCTTTTTGAAGGATCTCAAAATTAGACTTTAAATAGGGGAAGAAGGCAAAATATGGAATTAAAAATTAATATGGAGATGAAGTTGAAGGTGAAGATTAAGATAAGGATGATGGTGAAGATGGAGATGAAGTTGAAGATGACGATGTTGATAAATATGTAGATGAAGATGAGGATGAAAATGATATTGAAGATGGAGATAGAATTCAAGATGAACCTGGCGATGACGATGACGATAGAGATGAAGAGTAAAGTGAAGATGNATGACGATGTTGATAAATATGTAGATGAAGATGAGGATGAAAATGATATTAAAGATGGAGATACAATTCAAGATGAACCTGGCGATGCCGATGACGATAGAGATGAAGAGTAAGGTGAAGATGGAGATAGAGATAGAGATAGAGATAGAGATAGAGATAGA
>NW_016158751.1:17466-94813 GCF_001687245.7 Rhagoletis zephyria
AGATTGAGATTGAGATTGAGATTGAGATTGAGATTGAGATTGAGATTGAGATTGAGATTGAGATTGAGATTGAGATTGAGATTGAGATTGAGATTGAGATTGAGATTGAGATTGAGATTGAGATTGAGATTGAGATTGAGATTGAGATTGAGATTGAGATTGAGATTGAGATTGAGATTGAGATTGAGATTGAGATTGAGATTGAGATTGAGATTGAGATTGAGATTGAGATTGAGATTGAGATTGAGATTGAGATTGAGATTGAGATTGAGATTGAGATTGAGATTGAGATTGAGATTGAGATTGAGATTGAGATTGAGATTGAGATTGAGATTGAGATTGAGATTGAGATTGAGATTGAGATTGAGATTGAGATTGAGATTGAGATTGAGATTGAGATTGAGATTGAGATTGAGATTGAGATTGAGATTGAGATTGAGATTGAGATTGAGATTGAGATTGAGATTGAGATTGAGATTGAGATTGAGATTGAGATTGAGATTGAGATTGAGATTGAGATTGAGATTGAGATTGAGATTGAGATTGAGATTGAGATTGAGATTGAGATTGAGATTGAGATTGAGATTGAGATTGAGATTNAGATGAAGATGAAGATGAAGATGAAGATGAAGATGAAGATGAAGATGAAGATGAAGATGAAGATGAAGATGAAGATGAAGATGAAGATGAAGATGTCTTATTTATTTCCTCCTTCACATCCGTGTTCGTCTTCCTGTTCGCTTTCGAATTGGTAGAGCCTTCGTGGGGATATTCGTCTTCGCTATAAGGTTCATATAGGTTTTCGTCTTCGTTTTCGTCGACATCCTCACCTTTGTCTTCACATTCGTATTGCTCTTCTTATTTGTATTCATATTCTTGCTCATATTCGTTTTCGTAGTCGTCTTCTTGTTCGTCCTCGCCCTCGCATTCGTGTTCGCGTTCGCGATCGCGTACGAATGCATGTTCGCATTCGTAGGCCAGAGCATAGTAAATATAATTTTTAGCAGACTACTTCTGTATAGGAACTGTCATAGTGATTCGTGCTCAAAACAACTCCCGACAAAATACTTAGGGGTGATGCCCTGAGGGAAACGGTATTGGACGGTAGCATGTACATATTTAGGGTTAATAGGCATTGAATGCTTCCGCCTCTAAAGAAACTATGTACATTTTAAGAATTTTAATTGCCTGCACTACCAATATCTGCTATAACCACACATGCATGCACACATATGTACATATTTTTGTACATAAATACATTTGTATTCTTGTGCGGACTACACGATTGTTGCTCTCTGCCAGCGAATTCGCATATGCAACACTACAATTAAAATTATTTATCGATTTGCTAAATGTACAAAAATAAACGCGCCTTTGTTTTTGTTATTGTTTTTGGCTATTATTGTTGGCCTTGTTGCTGATACTACTGCTATTTTTGCACACACACACATAGGCGCGCATACATGAATACCCACAACAGACAATCGGGGGTTGAGAAAGTGGGCAGTAAAAGCTAGAAGCTCTCTCACTTAAATTTGCGCCATAGGGCTTTCGAAGGTTTGGGAAAACTTTTAGGAATGCGACGACGCGGACGTCAGGCTTGGCAAATAGCTGAGAAGAGTGAGTTAGTGGGGTGTGGTGGGCCGTTGGTTTTCGAACGAGGTTATAGCGCCAAGTGAAAAAGGGCCGCCACGTATAAAATTTCCCACCCAACACAAATCCATTTGTCACTGTATGCGTGCAATTTCCCACTTTGTGCTTAGGAGAGTGCAGCCGCTGTGCTGAGCAAGTGAGCGAGAGCTGGTGTGCGAGAGAGTGAGCGCCATATTTGAATAGCAGCAGCAGGCAATGAAACCTTTACCAACTTACCGTTACCCTATGATAAATGCAATTATTATTCAATTGGCATTTGATGACAACACTAGGGATAACGGGACGGTTGCCTACAATACCAACAGCACCAACAACCAAACGTAACCCGCCAGCCAAGTTAAACACTTTTACAACGCCAACAAATAATTCTTTCGAGTGAGTGCAGGCTGCTGAGCACGTTTGATTGTATGTGTGTGTGTCTAAGGGTTAGTGGGCGTAGGAGGGCTGGTGCGCATTTGGGAGCGTTTTGGCGAGTGGAGGAGCAACAAAATCAACAATTCGTTGGCGCCGCCGACGACCTCGCCACCCATCCCCATCGTTGTCGTTGTATAGTCGCTGAGTACCGACTATAACGGTATACTATCACTGTGACGATGTGGTGGCCACATGTGGCAGTGTGTGTTGTGGCGGCCATCAGCCAGCAACAGAAAAGCTAAACGTTAAGAGCCAAAGTGCCACAAACGGATTTTCCGTAGGTAGAAGAGTAGACGCCATTTTCTCCTCGTCGCTTGCGACGTACGGCCGTACTTACTGTCTAAGTGTGTCTCTGCAAATGCGAGTAAGCTTTGGAGTGTATGTACGTGTGTGCGTAAATGTAAGGAAAAATATATTTTATTAACGGCAGTGGAGAAGATTGCAGCGCCGCTGAAAGGAGGAACACACGGACGACACAGTGTGGCGGAACACTTTGTACTTTGGTTTTGGTAGTGTAATGGCAAAAGTGACGGGTAACGGTAACGGCGTCGGAGTCCGAGACGCTACTGGAGTCTGAGTCTGAGGCGAGTCGTTGACGCTAGCAGTGCCATAGAAAAACGCTTTTTGAGCCAAAGTGTGAGAATTTGTTGTGCACAAAGTAAAAAAAAAATCCAATAAAATAAAAATATAAAGGAGGAAAAAAATACTGATAAAGAAATGCCATTGGGTGGGACGCAACGCTGCTGGCGAGTGTGGTAACCTGCCGAACGGGCTTAAGTACTTGTAAATAAAAGATTTGTTTGCATATTTTTCACACTTCGTTGCCTAAGCGGAATGAAGTAAATTTTTAAGTGCGTACAATTTCTGCAGCCGTCAAGGCATATGCAAGGGAATTGCAGCGGAATTATTGAAGTGTGAAATTCACAGGCGTGTGGATGCAACGACAAGCAGCGAAAATGTCTACGGCAATGTTGGTGAGTAGAAAAAGTAGTAAAAAATATTTTATTAGTAGATTTTTTTTTCGAACCTATAATTAAAATTAAGCTGTCTCGAGGCCTTTGAAGTCGAATTGATTTTATGTACATATGCATGCATGTACGCACATACATACATTTGTATGCAAGTTTGTGCGTGTATGTATGTACATTGATACATTTGTAGGTATGTGTTTAGTTGGACAAAAATTTTAAAAGCAAATTATACAAACATTTTTATTGATTTTTCGCCAATGAAAAACGTCACTGCTGCTTGGCTAGTTGAGCAATTGAATCGTCGTCAAATCGACTAGCCGAGCAAATGCTGCGCAGCAATGCTGTCTGCAGCGCTCATCAGCATTTCTATGGATTTTTGCTAATACACATTATACATTTAACTAAGTTGGGTGGCAGGCGTGTGGCAGTGGGCGCTCTAACCTTTATTCCATTGCCTGCAACTCACACTGCACACCACTGTCTGACGGCTGTCTAACGATTTTTTATTTTATTTATTTTTTGCTTTATATTATTTTCCATCCCTCATACCCTAACTTCATTTTATTTCAATATTTTTTCCGTTTTTGCCACAGCTCTAAGTATAGTTGATAGCAATCAAAAGCCCACATATGGTAGCCGGAAGTGGCAGCCATCACTGTGCACTCTGCTAAACTAGCATGTGTGTATGTGAATGCGCGTTTTCTACGCCATGCCGTAACAGTATTCAAAAACTCTACACCAAACCCAATTTTTGTCCTCGCTCTACCTTTTATCCTTCCGGCCTTCACTCGTAAATTGTATGTATAACAATTTTTCAATGCAATTCCTTTGCATTCGCCAAAACAGCAAAGCAAATCAGACATTTGACATACATCCGCACACACACGCATTCATTTACACACTCACACTCAATCCTCAAAAAATATTTCTCTACTTCCTTTTTCCGTGAGATTCTAGATTTTCGCTCTACTGCTGCTTTATCCGTTAGCTCTTCACACACACTCGCACACACACTTCAGTCTTCCATTCCACATTTCTGTAATTTTTTGTTTTGATCTACATATTTGCGCCCACTCTTGCCATCTCACTCTGGCGGTTGCCTATGTTTTGCCTCCACTTCAATGCATCTGAATGAGTCCGTTTGTTTTGTTTACCGTTTATTTCGTTGCCGCTATGCGCTCGCTTTGTTCGATTTCATCAAGCATTTCAGCTCCTTTTGCGCGGGCCGATAGATGGCGCGCATAATTGCTTTTACGATTTGATTTTAAATTTTGTACTGTTGTGGGGGCTTCCTGTTTTTTGTATTTGCTGTCTAATTGCGCTCTCGCATTCATTAATTGACGAATTTGCACGTATGCGCAGAAATAATGAAAAATCATATCGAACACAAGTTGCTGTGGTGTTTGTGTGTGAGGTTAGAGTGGTTGCAAAGTTTTTGTGTACCTGCAAATGTATCTAAATTTTCAGTTTTTCACATTAACCCACTCACAGCCCATAAGAAATTGTGCTACTGGAATATATTTTGACGAATTTTTTTTTACTACATTCAAAAAATGCTCGCAATTTTTGAAAATCCTAAACACACATATCCTAGGCTGGTAATATACGTATGTATATTCGAACATTCGTTCGGATATTCACGTGTACGGATTAAATTCGGATATCCGATTGATATCCGTTTATTTAACGATGTGTAAAATTTTTGTCAAAATTACTGAATCTACCAGGTTGCAAAATAAATTTTAGAACGCTTCATTAATTTGCAATTGGTATTTTCGTTATTCTTTAAATTCGCATCTCCGAATATCAACAAACTGTTGGGATATCCGAATATTCGGAATTTTTCTTCAGATATTCAAATATCCGGATTATGCGGATAGTCAAAAAATCTGAATAGATCTTCCAGTCCTGTTACATATTTTTTATTTTTTTTTGCAAAAATTCGACGCAACGAAAACTTCAAATAATATGATATTTCGTACCAAGTGAAGTAAAGGCATGGACAGACAGCAACGTTGATCCGGATTAACGGCGCAGTTGATCTGATCAAATTTGTACTATTGCAGATGGCAGTAATGCGGAGTAACGAGCCGGGAAGTCTGTGTTCTAGTCACACTAGCAGTGGAGTATTCATTAGCTTTTTTTTAATTCACTCAATTATTACTTATATTTTTTCGTAATTATAATGGCTGTTTCCTTTTTCATTAAAATTAAATTCTAATAGCCTTATTCATAAAAAATAAAATAGATTTAAAAAAGCTTTATACATTGATTTATTCATAAAAAATAAAATAGATTTAAAAAAGCTTTATACATTGAAAATTGTATGAAAACGTCAATTTATAAGGCTTTTTAAACTTAATTTATTTTTTATGAATTAGGCCATACAAATTTTAATTAACTGATAATAAATAATTAAAATAAAAAATTTAGGCAATCGCTCGAACCGAGGATCGCACCTGGGTGCTTCGGAATTGTAGTAACCTGCCCTCACCACTCGGCTACCGCGGATACCAAACTCGCTTGCTTTGTTTGCTTACTTATACAATAGACAAGGACTGGCAGTTTTGGCCATTGTTGTCTTCAAAAATTCCCCTGGTCCGCATTAATTTTGAGGATTAGCGGCATGTATTAATCAGGATCAACTGCCGTTAATTCCCGAAATAATTCTGAAACAATCAGTCTATGCTTTAAGTCGCGTTCTCTGATCAGTATGTATATATCGGTAAACTTAGCGCACTACGATTATTGTTATGAATTTTCTAGGATATTGTTGTTGTTTTGTTTTGTCTTGTCCTGGTGGACATTCTTAGAGAAATCCACGAATAGTGCATGCTCATCTCGGGACCGCTAAACTTCACCCTAATCAATTTCTTCCCTGTTATCCTTCGCTCTGGCAGAATGGAGGGACACAGGACTTGATCACTCCGAGGTACTCGACATCTGTTCTACAAAATTGATGTATCAAAACTACTCAACACCAGCCGCCAGTTTGGAAAATGGCTTCCCTCTGTAACCCTACTCCAATTCTACCGTCAAATACAGCTTCAAGCTGGAACAGAGAGTAGAAAGTGGAACATTCACTTAAATTTTTCTTCTAATTTCCACATAACTGCTGTGTGTTTCAAGCTGAATTGATAGCTATTGAAAAAATCACTTTGCAGCTGATTAGAGCTAATTTTGACCTAAAAGAAGGCACAGTCCTACTATAATATTTTTAGAATGCTGGGCAACTGCCTCTAAAACAGCTTTCGAATGCAGACGTGCTTATTCAAAAGGAGCTGGCATTCAAGCACCTACATCACAAGTATTATTTGGATTCCTGGACATTGACCTTTGGCCAGGATTGGAAGGCCCCTTACTACTAAAAAAACCTCCCATGAAGTGGTTATATCGCTTTTATCCTACAACCTGTGGCTTAAAACCTCGGACGAACTCAGAATGAGAATTTTGTAATCATCACTGTTCACTGCCTAAAGGGAATGCACACGAGAAGAATGGACTTTTCAACACAAATTTCTGCCGAGACTGTCAAGACGAAGGGGAAGTCAAAAGCGTCGAGTACTTTCATTGACAATGGCAGGACTCAGCATCTTGTCGACTGTCTTACAAACTTACGCTCGCCAAAAATTGCTGTCCTCAACACTTTATTTATAAAACTCCTTCTTCTTCTCGTTCGAGGCTGTAACCGCCTGACTGATTTTGGACGAGTTCGATAAACGATGGCAGTCGCTTTTCTTTTGTGCCAACTGACGCTAACTTAAAATACAAAGTGAAGCCAGGTCCTTCTCCACCCGGTGTTTCCATCTCAGAGGAGGCTTCCTTATTCCTTTGGTACCACCAGTATGTTCAGACTCGATTACATTCCAAGCTGAAGCGTTTGTGTCGATTAAATAGTACGACATGACCAATTCAGCGGAGGAGAAGCTGTAAATAAACCTAATTAATTATACTTCTAGGAGCCCGGTCGGCATCCAGCGAAAACGGCAACACAACGGGCTCTTCGGACCCAGGTCTGCTTCCATTTACGGTTCCGTTGAAGCTCATCCAGCAGAGATGAAGCGGTGGATGCGGCAGTAGGCACCTTCCAGAATTACCGTTCGCCAGCATAAATGTCTCTTGGTGTGGGGTGAGCGCTGATTTTTCTCTCGGAAACTTCCGCGAAGCTGTCCCAGTCTGCAGGTTTACCAATCGAGGTGACTATGGACAAGGTCACTTCGTTTTGCTGTCTATCACCCCAGCGCTAACTATTGTTATGTCCGGCAAGCTGCTGCAGCTGCCCATAACGTTCTCGATCATTGCGCAGAATATTAAATGGCCTATCTGTTAAGCCAAGTGCATTTACTTACTGTCGTTGGCAGGCTTGAATGCCAAATATCGTGGTGTGCGTTAAAGTCACCTCTGAGGAGTGCACCTATTTCAAGGTGATATGCTGCTGGGCAAAAGGTAACGTGCGGTATGTAAACGTTATTCACTAATGGGTTGGTCTTCAATGTTTTTACGAGGTCTGGTCTGTGACTTTTGAATAAGGGTTTATGTTTTCGGTTTAAAAAAATTATCTAGTTTAGAACATAGTTCCTTTTGAAATCTATACGCATCGTTCTTTCGATTCCTTACAAGTGCTAATCTAAAATACATAGACGTTGGGATAAATATACATATATGGCTTCAACGATCTCGCATAGTTTCGATCTCCGATTGGCCAGCACCGTATCAAGTATTTTTTGCATGGTGTAGTTACCTTAAATAAGCGTTCAGAAGGCGCAGTGTAAGTTTGATGGTAATGTTGTATACATACATACATACATGTATGAAAGTATATGCTATTACAAAGCCAACATTTTAACAGGAACTAGTGTAGTTCTGGTAATGCACCAGAAACCAGATTCAATACTGAACCTTTTCCAAGGACGATTACAAAATTGCTATAATCATGAATGAATTCCAAAATCAAATATACGAAAGTATGAATATATGTACATATATTGTCCATCTACCACTTGCTCCAAGTAACCCAGTTGTCGTTCACATACTTAATTCCACGTAAAATATGTGTACCCATACATAAGTATGTACGTGTGTATGCACATACATATAAACACTCTCACGCCAAAATCATAACAGCACATCCGCTTTCAAGGAAGCCCTACTGACTCACTCACTGGACATTCATTGCAAGCATGTTTTCCCCATCATTATCGATGCACTCCTCGAATCCCAAAACCCAATTTCCAACTCACTCAACAGGTTTCGAGGCAAAAAACCAAACCAACAAAAGCTGCTGAAAAAAGTTAACATTGGTAGTAGTAAATCCATATTGACCTTCTTGTGCTACACCACGGCATTATATCACTGTTACACTCCTGTCAAGCCATTTCGCACACCACTTGGACATGGTCCGGCCAGACGAAAGACTAGTCAAGCAATGTAAATGTAACATAAATATATACAGATGTACATCCATACTAGTCCGCTCCAACGAACCGTCGATGTAGCGCCACAAGTATGAATACATAGTTAGGTACCATTGCTCAGCGATCGCTGATCGCTAACTGCTCGCACGCACGCACATGGTTGCCAGGTGTCCGGTTTTTGAAAACTCGGAAACTTTTCGTTTGGCGAGGGGATGAAACGGGGCAGGGGGAAGAGGGGGTTGTGTTTGTGTGTATTTAAGCCAGGGCTACGGAGCGGAGCGGAGGAAAGGAGCAAGGAGCAAAGGAGTTTGGTTGGAGTGGAGCTGGAGTAAAGAGCTAAAAAAAATCATTTGCTCCTTAGCTCCTTAAAGGAAATTAAATGTACTTTATTATTATTTTTTTTTGGTTTTACCAATGAAAGCAACCGTGCTAAATAAATTTTCACTATATTTTTAATTGGCAATACTGTTCATTGCACAATGTCCAGCAGTCAGGGATAATTTCCACGTCAATTTGAACGGCGATAAAAAAAAACAATAGGGCCCATGAAAAAGCATCTGTGAATTGCAAAAGGAAAGCGTATTGAACGGAATTCAATAAAAAAATTCAGAGAAACAGCCAAAAATATATCCGTTTCAGAACTATTTTCGGTTCTTGTCTGTACATACGTTTCTGTCACACACTTTATTGGAAAAACGGATCGTCAAAATATTCGAAAATGAAATCAGTAAACAGAGAAAAATCCCCGTATCCTTCACTTTTCTCCCTTTTTCGGGTCGGTTTGTTGCTGGCTGGGTTAATATCTGCCATTTTATTTAAAGACAAAATATATCGGGAAATTTAAAAAATAATATCGGTTAATAGTTTTTGGCGGTTAGGAATCGTAAAGAAATTACATAAATAAACAAAAATGTTTTTTTTTTTGTTTTTTTTTTTTATTATTGGGAGCGAGAGCGGAGCTCGTAGCGAAATAAACTACCGGAGCGGAGCGATGAAAAAAAAAGTTTGTTCCTAAGCCCTGGTTTAAACAGATCACCCACTTCACAGTCCGATCTTTTTTTTATTGACACCCGGACGAGTAGACTAAAATCCCGACTGTCCGGTCAAAAGCCGGACACCTGGCAACCCTGCGCATCCACCAAATAGCCCTCACCGGTTCGCCGAGCATTCAAGAATATCGCTGCAACAACAAAATCCATAATTATTCGATACGATTTTCCTGTCCAAATTGTCGTGATTGGAGTGAAGGTGAAGTAGAGTAGATGGTGTAATCCCCTCAGGTGAATTTTGTATGCTTGTGAAACCGGTTCTGACTCGCATTCGATACCCGCAAACATATCGCGACACTCTCGTATACACCTTCATTGTGCAGCCAACTGCAATTGTTTGAGGATGAACGGGGAACACTCTTTGACGCTCGGATGCTGCAAACAGCATTGTTGTGGCTCTGCCAATATTACTACCTTTGCTTTTGTTGGTGTTATTACGGCTGATCATTCACTAACTCGTTTTATACTCACACTGTGTTGACTTTGATCATTGGACCACTTATTTACGTACAAGCCAGGTTGATGACGAAAGTGCTGGATAGTAGCTAGTTTGTCTGTTTGTGCGAGTACTTGGATTGGCTGTTTGGCTGCTGGTTGAAACATCTATCCTGACATGCATTGCTTCTGTCGTCGGCATGACTTTCAATTTCACTGAGGAAGGTGATTTGCGCTACATACAAGTTTTTCTACGAGTCTTATGGAATTTCCATAACTAAATATCACCGACTCAATGAGCTAGCTACGCGTAGCAGTGAGTCAGAAAGTGTTAATTGAGAAAACTTGAATAGAGTGTTTGATTGATGTTTTTGTGCTATTTTGCAATAGTAATGATAAATTGGTTATTCGCATGTGGAAGTTTTTCCATGAATATTTTTTGTAAGAATTTCTAAGGATCTACATAGATATTCTGGTCAATAGCTTTACGGCAACATGTGACGAAGATTTGAATCGGGCCTGCCCCATAAAAAAAGCCGAGAGGTATAAGGAAACCACCCTGGTGCAGCTAAGTGATCGAAGATGCCCACAAATACTGTCGAAGGACCTTTAATCTCGCTAGATTCTCAGCAAATAATACGTGAAAGTAAAGCTGTAAGTTAATCTTAAGATCCTTATGGAGTTACTTTGATAGTGATATGGAATATGCATCACAAAGATCTAGGTTCTGGAAGGTACTCTCTAGTTTGCCTCGAGTCGACCCGGGATGCTTGCTAATCTCCGATGGGAGGTGGACGGAAACCGCTGAGGAATCTCTGGATGCCACTAATCAGGCGCTAAATATGCCACCTACGAAAAAAAAATTAATTTGGCAAATAGAATGCTTTACACCTCGGTTCTGACTGACATTTGACCGATTCAGCTGCCACAATCGGTGGACCCAAGCACTAAATTCTCGTATGCTATTTTTAAGGGAGTTATTACTCTCAACCACATTCCGGAGATGCTTCAAAGGTCGAGGGTTGTCTTCATCCCTAAGGTGGGGAGGATATTTCACACTTATCCCAAATACTTTAGTCCCATAAGTATATCCTCATTCCAACTCAATATAATAGAGCAGCTGATTCAATTTTATATATATTACGTCCACGGCAATCATGTTGGCTCTAACGCATCGACTTACCGGTAGTCTCACTCGTACGCCAATTGCTTATAGACAGGGTCGGGCGAGCGCAATTGCGTGATCATCCCTGGACAAATACATTAGCAGAGAATGCCGCAGAGTGGATTTTGTCTTCCCTTCTATGGGTAAAGGCGATTCATGAACTGCTGAGAGTCGTCGAAGAGGACTTACTTTGTGTTGTTCTCAATCACCGCTAGAACAAGCTTTTTTCCCCCTATTCTAGGCTTGAAATTATTGCTCTCAGGGTCCTGGTGTCAATGTTCCGGTATACTACCGCAACATCATGGTTTTTCTGCAGTAGCGCCGCTTCGAGTTAGATTGACAGCTCGTGTGTTATGCTTTTCAACCACAGATTGAATAAGTCATTGCATAATGAATGCCCTTAACTTAAACCTTGTTTGGCCTGAAATGACTCGGAGACGTGCTTCCTCATTTGGACGGAGCTAAACGGTGTGCCCAACGGTACTCTTTAAGGTGTCGTTATCGATTTTTAAGCTCTCGCCCAGACGAACTCTGGGTTGACTTATGCAATATTCTACAACTCTACGGATTTACATACTTTCGTCACAGGTAACTAAATTTACGTGCCTTGGTACCCAACAAGATTATGTACATATGTACATTACGAGGGCGGCCAATACTAACAAGCATTGGCCACATTGGCGCATAGGGAACACTACTTTCGTCTAAGACGCATATGATTTTCTGATCCTTTTCTACCTCTGCAAGGAATCAAGGCCGGCGCTCGTTGGCGCTTTGGGAATTTAGAAGTATTTACTTTTCCCTAATTATTTTTTCGTGCATCTTCTCGATTTCCTCACCATCCTCCCTGATCGACGAGGTGCTCAGACGGCGATCGGTATGCCGTACTTATGGGTTGTTTTATGGTGGTCTGCGCAGGTGAAACGTCGTAAAGCTGGCCCTACAGCCATCCGGAGGAGACAATGTATGTGCTCGCTGTAGGACTGTCGATACTTTTCGCCTTTGTTAGAAAAACTAGCTTTTCATCTTCCCGTACCAGGTGGTACAATGGTAATAATTATAGTGCGCTCGGTTGCACCTGTTGTATGCCTGCATTGCAGGCTTTTTCTGCAGAACCAAAGCTCGAGGATGGAGGTAATTCGTCACTTTTTCGTAGAAGTTTTTTGTTAAGTATCTACGAGTGACAGAGTGAGATGGTCAGGCGGTTCGGATTCACTTCGGTTTCGGTCAAAAATGGCCGAGTAATTTGACCGAAAAGTTATTAAGAAAAAGTCGTTGAATTATTTGTTGTAACTTTGAAATGTTTAAAGTTAACTCAAGAGCTTAAATTTAAATCGGCTAAAAAAAGAGCTAGGGGGTAAAAATACCCTCAGTGTAGGACTTTGACCCGAACTAAACTTTCTATCGTCCAAGTACCCTTCCCACATGTAGGTGGTTTGAGGACTTAGCTCTAAGTCCATTATAGTTCCTATGCTGCCCGTCTATAAGTAGCATCTACTCAGAATAGTTATTTATTACAAACAACGCACCCCAGTCGGTCACTTCGAACCTTCCACCGTGATATGCTCAACTATTTTGCTTCTCTTCTTACCTTCTTGCCATGGTTATTCTTATACCATCTTCCCGTCTTAGCTGCTGGTGTATCTAGGTTAATGCGGTACTTGGCACATCCCAAACAGGTCGTAGCGGACGATCGGAAAAGGATGATATTCTGCAGTCTGATTTCAGCAAAACGCGGGCAAATGAATACTACAGCTCAGTGTATTAAATTCCTGGCAATCTGGACATAGCGGAGAGTCATCTAAGCCGAAACGGTGTAGATTATTGCGGTCACACCCGTGGCCTGCGAAAAAACTGTGTTATGACAAAGTTTACTTCTCCATGGCCATCAATTGGAGGAGAAGAGCGGCCAAACACTAACGTATGTGCAAGCGCCAATCTATTATTATTATTATTACTATAGTCAGTGAGTTACTCGTGAACTTGAGGTCGATGATAGACTATTTAATGTTTCGGTGAAAAGTGCTGAGTGCGGGCGCTAAAGGCAAAGGTTTATAGTAGAGCTACACCCATGGACTTTGTCTTTAGTCTACCACACTCCGTCGGCCATGCATTGAAATCGCCTACCAGAATTATTGGGTGTCTGTTTATTGAAGTTTCTGCTACCTTATCCAAGAGTTCTTGGAATTCCTGATGGATCCAGCTAGGAGGTACATAAAAGCTAAATTTGGGGTATCCTTCGACTTGAACGCAAACAAAGCCCTTATCCGCAATCTGCTGGATCTGCTTTCTGAAATGGGTGACTACGTTACGCCCATACTCCCGCTGGACGAGTAGATAAATCTGTAGCCCAAGTACATACCTACTTTCCATGGAATTTTAGTAGATTTTTGAAATTTTATAAATGTAGCTGCGTCCGCTTTCATTTCCAGCACTGTCTGTTTGAAAAAGCGCTGTAGCTCGATTCTGTAACAATTCTCTACCAAGGCGAATTGAGATATGCATTCGCCACCCTGTTCTCTACTGCTAATGAGTCGTAGAAAATTACGTCTATTCTCTACCAGTAGAGAAATAATCGGTAGAGAAGTGTTACAGAAACAAGCTACTGGACTGCCTCACCATGGTCTCAGGTATAACCTTCATATAAATGCATCCTAACTGATTAGAAAAGTCATAAACAACAAAAGCTATAATTATTGCAGTAATTTATTTCAGTCTATTTTAAGTTACTAAGATAGTTCTCCAGTCACGTGTTTACGCGAGCAATTAACCGTGCTTAAATAAAACGTACATACATACCTACCGTAAAAATATGGAACTTCCAGTAGTTCACTGATTTCCGGCTTTCTTAAACAAACAATTTCCCTCTAAATGCATTAGATCACAACAATGACGTATATATTTGCAATTCTGCAAGTCATATGACGGAATAACCTCCCACTGCATAGGGAGTCCCCACTTCCCACAATTTGAATTATTTCCGCAAACAAACTGTAGCTACATGTATGTATGTAGTTCATTATACGACTATGTACGTGGTATGTACGTGTGTATGAATGCATGTAAGAGGTATGCACTTGAGCCCTTATCATGCATCTAAAGCGGGTGAATTGAATAAATTTCGCTCTCAGTTCCATGACTCACGAAGTTCTGAGCCAGAACCCCCACACGAATCTCAGCCAGTCGTTGCGCTTCGCTGCACCTTTTGATGCCGACAGCGGTAGTGAAAATACATACCTACTTACTATTGTAGTACAAAGTTCTAAACCCAATCGCGATCTCACTGATCATCATCATCTCTGCCTTTTATGAAAATTCGTTGGTTCATTATTGAATAAACAACCACCACCATTCCGCCACTGTACCTATGCACGTTGGTACGCTCGTAGTGGCGGCGAACGGTGAAACGCTGCTAAAAAGCAAACCCAGTTTAGAGCGAATATGAAAAGCGAAACGAAATCAATGATCATCAAGCAACCCACACAAAACCTGTGGCGGCATAATGGTACGAATAGGTACATACCCACAAACGTATGTATACCAAATTGACCTGTACTCTATGCCCAGTTGCTCCTCACCCCAGCGCATTTGTTCGGTGATTTTGTGCCCGATTGCTGATCTACTTGGTAGCGCTGCTTTTGCTTCTGCCTTTGATGGTACAATGCCACAACACAACAATAACAAAAACAATAAAAGTGTTGATGGGGCAAAAAATACACCGGCATACCAGCAGGCAGTTAGCGCTTGTGTAGCAGCCAAGAGTCAGCCAGTTGACCATGCAGTTAACCCACCCTACTTGTCCACATCGTCTTACATAAATTCATACATACTCATATTGTACATTCATATGTACGTATGTACACTAGGGTTTGCCGAAAAGAAATACCGTCTTTCTAACAAAAATCGCAACAAAAGTGCGGGGTGTGCATAGCTCAGTGGTTAAAGCTTCTGACTTTGCACATCGATGATGCGGGTTCGATTCTTGCTGAAGTCTAGAAGAATAAGTCTGATGAGGAGAAGTGGTGATCTCCGAAATAGCTGCTATAACTTCTTCCGCTTAGACTTTGTGGTACAAAGCTCAATACCGATATTAAAAATCGCAATTATCTCCGAAACTATTAATCGCAAATAATTTTACTGCAAAATGAGCAACCAATAAATAATTTCTCTCACACAAATATATTCATGTACAATACCTATTTTTTTTTGTACTAAAGTCGCAATTATCTAGGAAACTATAATTTAATATAAGGACACTTTTTGTAGACAATTCAATTTTCGATCGATATACATACATAAGATAAGAAAAAAAAAGTTTGATTAACTTGGGCGTTAGTATAGTATGCAATAGCCATAACTAGCCAAAATACCCAAATTAATTTTTTAATTGATAATGATGCATTTCATCGAATTATAAGTCCCCACATTGTTTTATGCAATAAAAAATTTCAGTTAGTTGTGGCTTTTTTGCATTTCAGCGACGAAGTGAGATACGCCCTTTCCATACTATATATTTAGTGCCGATATACATATGATACTGTAACCGCCTAAGCGATTTTGGCCGATTTCAACAAAGCATGCCAGTCGTTACTCTTCTGTACCAACTGACGCCAATCGCAAATGCTAAGTGAGGGAAAGTCCTTCTGCACTTGGCCTTTCCATGGCAGTGGGGGCCTCCTTCTTATTCTGCTACCACCAGCGGGTTCCGAGTTGAATACTTTTTAGAGCTGCAGCGTCGGAGTCCATTCGAACGACATGGCCAAGCCAGCGGAGCCGGTGTATTTTAATTCGCGGCACTATGTGGTAGATAGAATAAGGTTTTCGTACATCGAGAGAGGACTTAACTTCTGAATAGCCTATTTACAATGTACATATTTGTGAAACACAAATATGCTTAGAGAACGGTCAGTGAGTTATGGCCTGCCAATCACTGGTTTAGAGCATAATGCAACATATTTTTCCCATTTACATAAAAAATTCTAAAATTCGGTTTTTCAGACCACCTTAATGTACACGTTTCCTTGCACAAATCCATATGCATGGATGTACATACATACATATATAATTATGTTTGTGTATACATATTTAAGCACATACACACGCAACCATACATAAAAATGTGCGTATAGCATATGGCGTGTAAATATGTACATATGACCTGCCCTCACATGTTGACTAAACCTCTCTTCTTGCTGCTACTCACCCACTCAGCTCCTGGTGACGGCGCCGCACAGTGGTGCAGACGTGAAATGCACTAAAAAGGTCTGCAGTCTAAAATTCTTGAAGATTTTAATTTTTTTTTGGATAAACGATAATTAAAATCTGAAGTTTCCGAGTTACCTTTTTAAACATCGTACAGCTTCCTAAGTAAAAAGTTTTTACTTTTAAAAGTCATTAATATAAATCAGTGACCGAAGGTGTTGGAAAACAAAAGTTTACTACGACTTATTCAAATGACTTTTATAAGTATGATTGAAAAAATAAAGATCAGTGACTGATTTTTATTTATGACTTTTATAAATAAAAGTCTTCGATAACTGTTATTTAAGACATATAATTTAAAAGGCAAAGATAACTGTTATTTGCAGATTATTTAAATAAAAATCAAAAATAATTGTTATTTTCGATTTATAAAATAAAAATCAGAAATAACGGCTATTTAAAGAGTAATTAAATAAAAGTAAAAAAATAATTGTTAAAGAGTAATTTTTTAATAAAAGTTGTAACTGCTACGGTCCCTGGAAAAACACTATCAGCTGATTTCCAAAAATTGCCTTCAGCTGAGATTCCTTTTTTGGAATTTGCTGTTATCTTTTACAATGACTTCCATTTCTATTACCAAAATACCAAATACACCATTACACTAACCAACAAATAAAGAAGTATAAGTTCGGGCGAAACCGAATTGTTTATACCCGGTGCAGGTACCTTTGCATGCTAAGCAGGGGTGTTTCCCCGATTTCAAATGTTTTCGATAATATGCTGACTTAATGAAATCATTGCACCAAGTTTGGTAGAAATCGATAAAGCGGTTACTGAGATACACCTTTGTAATCATAAAGTGGGCGATGCCACGCCAAATTCCTAAAATTCTATAACAGTATTATTTATTGTTAAGAGATTGTTGTAAATATTATTATTCTCCTTCTTCTTTAATGGCGCTGTAACCGGGTAAGCGATTTTCTTCTTCATATTATTTGGCGCTGTAATCGCCTAAGCGAACAGAACACAACAGCACGCCAGTCATTTCTCTTCTGTTCTAATTGACGCCTATTGGAAATGCCCAGTGAAGTCCTCCTCCACCTGGTATATCCAACGCAGAGGAGGCATTCCTCTTCCTCTGTTACCAGCATCGCGGCCCGCGTTGAATACTTTCTGAGCAGGAGCGTTTCTGTCCATTAGAATGACATGGCCAAGCCAGCTGAGCCGCTGAATTTTAATTCGCTGCACTATGTCTACATCGTTGTAAAGCTCATACAGCTCATCATTAAAGGCCGGTAAATCTTTCGCAGAATCTTTCTCTCGAAAACTCCAAGAGCCGCTTCCACAGATGTTTTTATTGTCCATGCCTCCGCGCTATACACCAGCACAGGCATGATTAGTGACTTATAGATTGTGATCTTTGTACGAGGAGAGAGAACTTTACTTCTCAATTGCCTACTCAGTCCAAAGTAGCACTTTTTGGCAAGAGTTATTCTCCGTCGGATTTCAAGGCATGAACACCAATGCTGGTACCCAAATAAACGAAGTCGTATACTTTTTCAAACTTGTAACTGTCAACAGTGACGTGGGTGCCAAGACGCGTATTCTCTGACTGTTTGTGTGATGACAGGAGATACTTCGTTTTGTCCTCGTTCACCACCAGATCCATTCGCTTTGCTTCTGTGTCCAATCCCGAGAAGGCAGAATAGACGTAGCCCTTGTTTTTACCGATAATATCGACAGATTAAAGAAATCACACGAGAGGGAGTCACCTTGTCTGAAACCTCGCTTGGTATCAAACGGCTGGGAGAGGTACTTCCCTATTCAGACGGAGCTGGTGGTATTGCTCAACGTCATTTTACACACGCGTATTAGTTTCGCGGGGATACCAAATTCAGATATTTCGGCATAAAGACAACTTCTCTTCATGCTGTCGAAAGCGGCTTTGAAATCGACAAATAGATGGTGTGTGTCGATCCTATTCTCGCGGATCCTCTTCTAAGATTTGGCGTATTGTGAATACCTGATCTATAGTGGATTTGCCAGGCCTAAAGCCACACTGATAAGGTCTGATCAGTTCGTTAAAGGTGAGCTCGATAAGACCTTGTAACCTATGCTTAGAAGGCTGATTCCGGGGTAGTTGGCTCGAATGGCGGGATCGCCTTCCTTGTGGATTGGGCAGAGCACACTTAAATTTCAGTGGTCGGGCATGCGTTAATCTGACCATATTCTGCATAAGAGTTGATGCATCCACCTTATCAACTCCTCGCCACCGTGCTTTAATAGCTCAGCTGGCAGGCTGTCAGCTCCAGCAGCTTTGTTGTTTTTCAAGCGCGCTATCGCTATTCGTACCTCGTCATAGTCAGTTGGGGGAACATCGACTCCATCATCATCGACTGGGGGCTCGGGTTCGTCTTCTCCACTAATTTCAGCGCTGCTACTATTCAGAAGGGTGGAAAAAAAGTGTTCCCTCCATAATTTAAGTACATTCTGGATATCGGTCACTAACACATCGATCGCAGCGTGGCGCTATAGGCGGGGTCTTTTTTGTCTGCGGCTTCTTGGCATTCCCCATCGTACCAGTTGCTCTTTCGGGCTCGTTGAAATCCAACTACTTCTTCGGCGGCGGTACTTAATGATCGGGAAATGTGGTTCCACTGCTCGCTTATGTCGGATTGTTGAAGAGTGCTCTCAGGGAGCAGGTGTGTGAGTCGAATGGCGAGTAAATTGGCCGTCTGTTGTGATTTCAGCTTTTCGACATTAAGCTTTCCTTGCATTTCTGGGCGCACAATTTTTTCTGCACAGAGGCGGAAGCATGCCTTCCGTCTATCACAACGTGGTCATAAGGGTGTCCCTCAGAGAGATAGAGAGCAAACCTTACGAACTGATGCCATCAACACAGCGAAATGTGGTGTTGATTCAAACTAAACATTTGATAGCACACTTACATACATATGTACATGTACNTCGACATTAAGCTTTCCTTGCATTTCTGGGCGCACAATTTTTTCTGCACAAAGGCGGAGGCGTATCTTGATACAATTGGTTGCTGGCAAGACTTTGCGGGTTCAATTTTCATCAGACGGACCACAAAAATTTAAGACTTTTATCCAGGCGAATTTATACAAGGTGGTGTTACTGGCGAATTAATATTATCGCCGCGGTCCTCNGCTGTAGCTGAGTGTGCAAAGATGCTTGATACAATTGGTTGCTGCCAAGACTTTCCGGGTTCAATTTTCATCAAACGGACCGCAAAAATTTAAGACTTTTATCAAGGCGAATTTATACAAGGTGGTGTTACTGGCGAATTAATATTTTCGCCGCGGTCCTTCTGAATGTCAAAATTGTGTGTTTGTAGTAAACAAGGCGAATTAATTTTACAACAAACACATCATTTTGACATTCAGAATAACCGCGGCGAAAATCTAAATTCGCCAGTAACACCACCTTGTATAGATTCGCCTTGATTTTCATTTATTTGTATTCTTTCTGAGAGAGAGAGAGAGAGAGAGTTAAACCTGACATCAATACGGCGAAATCAGATGTTAAATAAGGGTTCATGCATTAAATGATAAGGCTTACGATCATATTAAATAAGGCTTATATAAGGCGCAAATTTTTCTGGTGGGCTTTTACTATATACATACGTACTCGTACCTCAGCATAAGCCTATTCTTTCCAAACATTTCAATTTCGTCCCACTGTGCAGCGNGCTTATATAAGGCGCAAATTTTTCTGGTGGGCTTTTGCTATACACATACGTACTCGTACCTCAGCATAAGCCTATTCTTTCCAAACATTTCAATTTCGTCCCACTGTGCAGCGNGTGTGCCTAATTCATTTTGCACGCTGTGGTGTTCTCATCGCTGCGCTCTCCTTACGCTCTTTTAGCACCTGCTAACTCTCTGCCCATGCCTGATCATATTAAATAAAGCTTATATAAGGCGCAAATTTTTCTGGTGGGCTTTTGCTATACACATACGTACTCGTACCTCAGCATAAGCCTATTCTTTCCAAACATTTCAATTTCGTCCCACTGTGCAGCGTCGACCGTTGACTGATTCTTCTTCTTTTACATTTTCGTTTATTTTTTTTGCGCTTTAGGCGGGTGGGTTGAAGTTGAAGCCGCTAACGTTATTATTGTTGTTGTCGTCGGTTAACATACAAAAATTAGGTAGGTAGGTAAATACATAGGTGGTACACACATAGCCGTACACACTGTCCGCGTCGCTCCCATCACATCGCATAACCCAGCAGCAGCGCTACTATTACTGCTTATTCTCTCGCAATTTTGTTGTTTTTCTTCCGATTTCGCTTTGTACGATCGTTTGGCGTAAGGTGGCTGGCGACGTCAGCGCTAGCCTGCTGGGTTGTTGGTGGTGGCGTTGGCGCGCACTTCGGTTCTTAATGTGTATACATACTTGCCTCCGGTCACTGCTGGCTTGATTGCTGCTGCTGCTACTGCCGTCGCCGTTGGCCGCTGTGTGTGTGTGGTTTGTTGGCTGTTTGTGGGCTTGTGTTATTTCTGTATGGCGGTGTGTGCACTCAGTCGCTGTTTCTCTGCTTTTCGAACGCCAACTGCGCCGGGGTAGGCGCTCAGCCTCACGCTACCGCCTGCACAGTTCGTCGGAATTTATTGAAGTGAGCGGTTGTTGTGTTTTTGTGAAGCGGCAAAAATAATTCGCATGTGCTTTGTGCGCTTCTTAACTTACATACATATTTTATTATTTTGAAACAAACTTTAGCGGCTGCTCGTACAGTGAATAAAGTTAAAATTACAAACATACTAAGTCCATAATTTAACTAATAGTGTATGGATTAGCAAGAATAATATCCGAGATTGCATATGGATTAAAAAAAAAAAAAACTAAGAATTGTGCATTTTTGATCTACTGACTGTGAGTTATAAAAGTGAAATTAGAAATGCTAAATTGCATGCAATAAACAGAATAAATATCAAAATAAACTAACGGTAGTGCGCTTGGTGACTGACCCCACCACCCACCCTCTATTTCGCGTCATTGCTTTAAAATGACGCAGGCGTGAGATTTTTAACCGAGTAAAGGATTATTGCAGATTTTATTTATCGTAGAGGTATGTAGTACATATGTACGTATATGCTTATATGGATCACAGTTACGTTTAATTTTAAGATTATTTAAAAAATGCAAAAANTTTCGCGTCATTGCTTTAAAATGACGCAGGCGTGAGATTTTTAACCGAGTAAAGGATTATTGCAGATTTTATTTATCGTAGAGGTATGTACATATGTACGTATATGCTTATATGGATCACAGTTACGTTTAATTTTAAGATTATTTAAAAAATGCAAAACACAATGTGTTTTTGTTTTGTTTTTTATTCTGCGCTGATTATAAATTGTTCCGTTCTGCTGAAAGGATAAATAAAAAATCTTGTGTTTTCAAAGGCTTCTTAAAGTACAAATAAATTTAAAACCTGAAGCAATGCATTCATGAATGTTTTTTTTCGTATTTTATAATTTAAAAAGACATGCCGAGATTAAGTGCTTTAGGTTTTGAATATCAGAATATTAATTTACTAAATTTACAAATCTACATACACTAGGCGACAAATGAAAGTGATCACCTTATTCTAATACAATAGGTACAATTCATAATTCGGTTCAAAAACGCCCTGTCTCAAAAGAAAATATACATATTGAAAATGCGCTGAGATAGGGTGTTTTTCAATAAAATTCTGAAATAGGGCATTGTTGAAAAATTTTCTGAGATAGGGCGTTTTCCAACTGCCTGCCGAGATAGGTCGATCTTCCACTCAGCCAACGACATGTAAATCAAAATTTCACATTTCAAATAAAGTTCATAAAACGTTTCAAATCTTAGTCCATTCAATTTTAGTCAAATGAAGTTCAATTTGATTTTTGAGATTTTTTTGGTGACGGATTTTTGCACTTTTCCATATAAGCATGCATTTCTTATAAAATAAAATGCCAGAGGCCGTTAGCTACGAAATTTCAAAAAATCAACGCCAGTTTTGCACTTTGGGGCATGGCACCTCTCACCTTTTCAACTTGAAAGAGCAAAAGCTAAAATGACTAGAAATGAACAGCCCTCTCCTTCGACTAAAGGGATCCTCAGAGAAGCCTCTTCAAATCTTTAATTTCGCTGGCAAAATACCAGCGGCTTCCGGTCCACGAACCCTCAATTAACAGTATTCTCTTTTCTCTTTCCGCGGTATCTGTACTGATTTTTTAACTATTTTCATGAGACTGAATTGGCTATTGAATTTTTAAGTTTTTGTTCTTTCAAGTTGGACATCCCCCTTCATTTACTTGTACCAGTCCCAAACTAACCGACAGTAATCGGAACCCAGCCCGTTGTTTACTACATACTGTTTTTAAATACCTATGTAAATTATGTACGTATAGATAAATTTCAGCTTTGCAACTCATTTTACGAAAGTGCTTAATCAAATGAGCTCCAGATAAAAACCTGGGCTCGAATCGTCACATACGATATCGTACTACTCGTCACGTAAAAACACATTTTTCGGATTATGACATACGTGAACGTACTCTTTGTCCCATTTAGTTTATACTGCCTGACGTATCACGTAATTTTCTTTCGTATCGTTTTCGATCCGTGAACGGATGTTACGATTCGAGCCCTGGTTTCCGTGTTCGTAAGTTTTATAAATTGCATACATACATATGTACATGTAGGTACATTAATGTGCGTCCTGTTTGGAGACATTTTGTTTTAAAGCAAAGCAAGACCCCCTAAATAGATTCCTGCCTCAATAACCGTAATGTTACATACAGTGAGCGTCAGTCAAAATCGTACCGCAAATTTGTTTCATACTTTGAAAATATTAGGTTTTATTTAAATTTTAATAATTTTTAATTAAAATACAGTTCATACTACAACAAAATCACTAAAACTCAAAGTTTCTGTCTTTGTAACAATTAAGAAAAAATTTTAAATTTTCATCAAAATATCACGCTTTTTATTCAGAACTTTTATAATAAAGTTTTATATCCCATTCAATTCTAGTACAGTAAGGTGCAAGTTTGAAGTCGCTACAAAATACCGTTGATTTTAGAGATTCTGTTTTGTCAAATTTTTTTCCATATAAAAATAGAATTTTTACATGGGCCATTATAAAATTAAATGAGCTATAAAACAGCATATCCAAAAAAAAAATCTGAATAAAAAGTGTGAAATTTTAATGACAATTAGACGGTTTTTTTGAAAATTGTTTGCAGAGCACATTAGGTCCATTCAATATCAAAAAATTAGTACGAATTGTTACTAGTACTTGCAAGTTTTTACTGTAAATTCATTCAATAACCCAAAATATTTGCAAGAGAGAGCGAATTCCAGAGCGTAACAACCCGAGAGAGCTGCATATTCTTGCAAGTAAAAATTTTACTAGCAGGAATTTGCAGGAGTCAAAAAGTAAGGTTATGTTACAAATTCAAATGCAAGCAAACTGTTTAAGAGGATGATTTGATGAAACATAATTAGTGAAATGAAAATATGGATGAAAAATTTCAATCTATTGTATATTTTTTTATTTTTATGACGATGGAAACTATTCCCAATTCAAAAGAAAATTGCGCGCCAAAACTTACTGTCAAAATGGCTGAAATTGCAAATTTTTAATAGTTTTGCGTTCAATAACTTTTTCTGAAAATTTTCTCCTGCTTTCAATTTTACTCTTTATTTTTCTTTTACGCTCTCGCGGCAATTACTTACTGGAAAAGTTATTTGATGAACCTATTTTTATGACGAAATGATCCTAACGAAGGCGAGCCTTGCATTGTGGGTCAAAGTGGAAATATAAGGCGCATCCTAATGTACATATGTATGTATGTATTTACACACATAGCCATATGCACATACTATGAATTTCTGAACTTGAATTACTTAAACAGGCTTCACACTGTATCCCTAAGTTGCCTTTTAAACATTCGCATACACACGCACTCACTCGCACATCTTTCTCAGCTGCAAAATAATTTTGTCCCAGTTTCAGTATTCAAGGCCACAGCGAACACCACAACGCAGCAGCAAGCCTCGTACTTTTTAACATCGCGTTTGCTACAAATTTTCACAAAATTGGGTTCTTAGAAATACCAAAATTTATTTAACACCTTAATTTGTTCGCCTGCTAAGTCGCTGTGCTGCGTGGCGCGCTATTCTACCTGTCGGTTGTCGGTTGTTTGCCCATTTCAAACGCGCCAGCCAACCCAGCCATACACAAGTACATAAAAACACACGTTTGTATGTATCTAGAATAGCCTGGAGTTAAGCCCGGTTGCGTGCAATGCGCATATTTTCCACCTCTGTTTCGTCTCATATTCGCCCTCTTGTAAATACATATGTATGGGCACAGATATTCTACTACATTCTACCACTCCAACGCCAACGCTTTGGCGGAAATAGCTTGTTGCTTCTGCGTCGCTACCTTCTCTTCCCTGGCCACAGCAAACATCGCAACACTGTAATGCATTTGGATGTATGCGGCTATGTGTGCATATGTATGTCCATGTGCAAAGTTACTTTTGACTGTCTGCTTTGCTTTACGGCTTTTCTGTGACAGCTGCAACCCACATGCATACATACATACATACAAACCCATAAAAAAGCCATTGTCAATCCTCCCCAATGGCGATGCATTCAAGCCGCTGCTGTCTGTCGACTGGCCATTAAAAAGTGTGGCATCCACAGCAGCAGCCGACGATAAAATAAAATGCACACAGATGCAATTTTCGCCATACACATCCAAGAGGGTTGCCCCACTAAGCGTCCGTTTGTGAATTCGTTTCACCCTACGCAGACGCGGTGGAAAAAATTGGAAGTTAGCGAAAGAAACGAATTTTGTTTCGAAAGTAGCAGCGTTTGGCTTACGCTACATATTACTCTGCTTTGAACACTCGCTTGATTGTCGTTCCTAATGTTGACCCAACTATCGCTGTCCTTCGCAGAACTACATGCATGCTCGTACCACCCGCTGGCGTGCTTAGCCACAATTTCTGTATGTGTACTTAAGTAGATATATTCGTGCAATATGTATTAACGAACCTTGCGTCCCATAAGTATGTGAGTTTATATGAGCATGTGTGTCCGTATGTAGCGTTGCAGGTCTGACCGTACTCGAGTCCAACAGCTTAAATACCCTCCTTTCCTTTACTTCCTTTACAAACTCATGTGTATGCGTTCACTTGTGTGAACCTCAAACGTGTCCTATTTCTCCACTGCTGCTGTCTTCTAATTGTTTGCCGTTTAGCCAATCATCCCTCCATTCTCTATTTTTTAACCTCTGGCAGCGCGCTTATTACCCCAAAGCACTCCAATTTCTAACCCAGCCGTTTGCCCTTTCATTCCAGCCAATTTCAAACCTCTTTCCCTTCTCTTCCATCATCCATTCGCCGCCTATTGATGTTGGTTGTTGCACTTCTCCGACTCCTCGCTTCTGTGCCTCGTTAGGCCCTACTCTTATTCATGTAGTTTGGCACCAACTATCCAAGCAGTGCCTGCCCAAATGCTAACGCTAGCTCGACGTTGACTTTCGCTGTCTGCCTACGCCTCGTCAGCGTCATTCGCATTTCCACCCCATAATTTCTGTTGGTTCGTCTGCTTGCGTGTCTTGCTTGGCTGCCTGCGTGTGCTCGTAAAACCGAACCTACCCAACCCAGTGTCTGAGGCATATCTATGCAAGCCTTGCTCGTGTATTTTGAACATTTTTAAATTTTTTCTTTGTTGACAATATTCCTGTGTGTGTTTGCCTGGGTAGTGAGGGAATTTGTATATTGGAATTTCGTGCTCTTTCATTTTTGGGTTGCTTCTTTCTGTCGCCTTTCTTGCTTTTCGTTCCATTATTTTGTCTGGTGTATTGTATACTCCCCCATTGGTTTGTTTCCTACTTTCATGAAGAGCGAGATAATAATCTTTCAGTGTGTACATATTTTATGGCGACGTGAATTCGAAAAGGATTTGATTTTTAGTAGATTTTTGAAGGCGCATAACACATGGGTTCTAAAGGAGTCCACATTTACCTTACACGGGAAAAAGTGCTTATTTATGTAATTCTGTTGGAATTCGCGAATTACTCACGCCCATTCAAAACAATGGGACGACGGACGAGTAAAATGAATTACACAGAGCTATAAAGGGAAAGCGAGGTGGCGTACCTCTGAGCTCACTTGATCTAAAAGTTTTAGAGGTGGCTAATCACGATCCCTTATCCATAAGACCCATCACGGTCAAACAAAGGCACACATATATCTCGCTAATAATTTTACTTCAGGATAACCCCTAAACAAGCTCCTAACATTCACTAAAGATCCAAAGCATATCTCGGTAGTAAGTTTCGTGTTCGTTCAATAGGCTCGGTCAAAAAAACATGATATCTTTCCAATTAATTTATGTAGACGTCATAAGATCATGATAAGCGACTCCAAAAACTTATAGATTAACGGAGCTACTCTGAGCTACTATACCTCGATTTACCTTTGCATGCCTGTGCGATCTACATACATAGGCCATGCAATACAGATTGCACTTTAAATATGGCAAATAATGTCAATGATCTCCTTGTTACGCCCGTCCTTAACGCACCGTTGCATGCCAGCAGGGCTCCGTAGTACCACCACCTACACCAAACGCAACCAGATAAAAGGTAACCTTAACCAAGGCCTGAGAGGACGGCCTTTTTTTAATCCCAATGGTTTTTACCTCCTTTCCCGCCCAACCGACACGAGGGCGCAGCCATAGAAGCTTTCAACATAATAAGTCACAAAATGCTACTTTAAGACATCTAAAAATCTTCCCTTTCATATGAGTTAAAGCGTAGGTTTGCGTAGTCGACAGTCAAAGCATCGAAGAATTCAACAGAAGGTACAACAGGCTGGCGTGCTCTAGAGTCTAGACAAAAGAAACAAACGGGAAGAAAAGTATAGAGAGCAGTTTGAACCGGAACGAAATGAGGATGAAAGGTTCGAGAACGTTTCCGAAAAGGAAAAAAAATGCAAACAAAACTCTTGGGAACGTTTTCAAAAACAAAAAAATTGGAAAAATGTTTCCAATGAGAACGAAAGTAGATATCGAGATCGTTTTGCAATGAAAGCCCGTTTCAGTGGGAACAAAGATTGTTAATTCAACTTCCAAATCGTTTATCATTAGAGTGAACTGTCCATTTATTGAAGAATTTTTAATTTTCTGCGCAAGAAAGGTTCGTGTCTTAAGTCTTTCGTTGACTTAATTCGCATAATTAACTTTCAGTTATATTTTGATTAATTTTAATGTTCAAACATTTTATACTAATTCAACGCTATAAGAAAAATTGTGTTTGTTAGAAAGTTATTGAGACTTTAGTTCCCAAATTGTTCTTTGAGAGAAAGTTGCTTAGACTTTAGTTGCCGTTTTGTTCTTCGGCAAACTTTTCCTTTTGTTGCCATTTGTTCCCTTAGAAGTGTTCCTTAAAGTACTGTTCGCGTTTTGTTCTTTTATGCCGGTTTTTGTTCGTAATATTCTCGACAGTTTTATTCTCAATTTCGTTTTGGATCTTGTGAAAACACTCCCGAAATTTTTGTTCTCGTTTTGCTTTAGATTTTTAAGCGTTCTTGGGAACAAAACTACGAAAATGGCAATTAGTTTCGGTCATACGTTTTGTTTGCGGTACCTCGCGTGGAACGAAGTGATGACTTATAACAAAGTGAATGCTTATTTCTGGGACTTTTCCTCTCTATTCCGCACTGCACGAAACCTTTCAGTCCTCCTTGTAAATCATCGTAACCCTCTTCATAACCTATTTAAAGGGGAACAAGTTGAACTAGGGCAATACATATGCAGGTTGACGGCTAAACAATATCGATTGTAAGTTGCGCGAAAACTTGCGAGGTAAGTCTCCACAGGTTGCGATTTCTTCGCCAAACTAGGAAGTCGTCACAAAAGTCCCCAAAACACTTGAGGCAAAGCCGAATGAACTTTATCGTGGATAGGCGTACCGATTCCAAACTATGCTGTGATCGACTTGGTATGTCGCCTGATGTTCTTTTACATAACTTACCCACGGACCTACTAATTTAATACTAGTGCCAGACACTATGGTTCTATCGCCACGAAGCAGCAAAGTTCTTGTCCTCGGAACAACACCCAATAACACTAAAAAAACTTATAAACTTTGCTAGTAAATATTTTTCCTAAAAGATTAGCAGGATGAACTAAACAAACTAAATAATCATATGCTTGTGCANATATTTTTCCTAAAAGATTAGCAGGATGAACTAAACAAACTAAATAATCAAATGCTTGTACATATTTAGAATCGAGCCAAATCCTCACCACTCCCATTGCATCAGCTCCCTTAGGCAGAAACCTATCGAATGGCTAGCTTACAACCTGTTGCTATTCGATTACCAACGATTAAACTCAACAAAAGTAATTCACTGTTAAATAGGTTTAGAGTTTCGAAATTGTTGCATGTGATTTGAAACCCAACAGCCGAAGAATTAAGCAAGCAAACCGAAACCCCACAAGTACACTACGACCCCTCATATTTGGACGCAGGCACAGATTGTTGAAGGCTTTCTCACGCGATAAGTGAAAAGTACCCGCAGGATGTACCGCAAACGAGTACATGGCAACTACATACATATAGACGTGTATGTATGTAGGTATTGCGACCCCTCTGCTGAATGACAAGCTGGTTGGCTGACTGGCTGGCAGGCGGTGAGTTCCAACCAAGCCGGTGAACAAAGAAATTCAATTACGCACTTCCCGTGCCCGTTTTCAAGACTTTGCCAAGAACGAGAGAACACATGTTGCACGAATGTTGGGGTGGGGTGTCGATCGACAGTTCATACTCGAATACATATTTACATATACATATACGTATGTATGTATGTAGGTGTATACAACTACAAAATGCAAGTACCAACAGCCATGAACTACCTGCTAGAGTTTCGCTTGCCCTCATCAAATTTTGCTTGTTGCATGCAACAAAGTATGCAAAAGTAAATTATTTCGAGGGTTACTTTCATTGCTGAGCGTGCGCGCGTACAATGGATGTCGGCGTTGCGAATGCATTGCCAGCCACCCGAAAAAAATGCTATCTCATCGAAGTTTAAACAGTCAAAAATAAATCTAAATCTTTGTTAATTTGTTTTTGTATATATACATACATACTATGTATATGTACATTTGTATGTATTCAGATGGAATTTCCTGTTGTGTTTGCCACTACCGCCACCATCAATACCACCACCGCCGCTATTATCGCCAGTTTCACCTCGCTCGTCACGATCAGTAAACATTCCAACGGTCTCGACCCGACCCTACTTTACTCTGCTCTGTTCAGCTTAGCTTAGCTCAGCTCAACCATTCAACTCTACCTGCTACTTACCTGCCGCTAGTAGTGGTGCAGCTGTCGCGCCATTGCACCTTTCCTACCTGCCTGCTGCTCCTGCTGAAATTGTTGCTTATTGCATTGTTGTTGCGGCGTCGCAGTTTTTTGGGCGCATATGCGTTTTGGGACCCTTTTTCTGAGATCGAAATGGTGAATAAACAACTGCGCAAAAGTCGCCTATAATGCGGATCTTCCACCCCAATTTGAGTTCTTTCCTTTGTTCGCTCGTCAGCTCGTTTGCTTTAACGTTTACTTTTTTTCTTGAGCAAAAAAGCGAAAATAGTAAATCGTGATGCCCGCCGCCATTTCAACCCCCGCAGCATCGGCTGCACTGCCACCTTCGATCCATAGTAAGCAATGACGCGCCGATTACCGTCCCAATCTTTCCTGTCGCTGTTTTTGTTTTTGTTTCTGTTTTAGTGTCGCGCTGCTTCGTGCGCCATCAACGCTGCTGAAACACGTTTTCGTTTTGTGCGCCTCATCCACCGCTTGTCGCCCGCAGCGGCTGCTTCCGCCACACGGCCAGAAGACGAGTGATCATTTCTGACTGACTGACTGAATGTCAGCCGGTCTGACTTGGGTTGGGTTGAGTTGGTCGATGGCTTGGTTTGCCTTGGTTTGGCTTGGCTAGGCATGGGCTGGGTTGGGTTGTCTTCATCTGCGCGCCTTAGTACACATGTGTGTCTTACTGTGTCTCTTTGTTGGCTTGAAGTGGGGATTTTTGTAAACTGCTAGCCGTACCTCATCTCCGTTACCCACACCACTTTTTTCGTTGCGGCAGCTTTTGTCGTCGTCGTCATATTTTTTGAATCGCTTGCTGGCTGCTCGGCTCGCAATCACAAACTTGGCAATGGTGTTGATGATCAGCACGACCACCGCCATCATCTTCGCCAACAACAAAAGCAATGAACGTCAGCAAACGACCTCGCTGTTGTCTCGCTCTGCTATACATAACTCCCCAAACATGCGCTCCTCGTTGTTTTTTTTTTGTTGTGGGTCTCAATTTTCAACAACCCAACGCAACGCATTTAAAATTTTTCCATATTCATTCTTTGTTCGCATCCGTCTTCTTTGAAGCGCGGGCGTATTTGTGTGTAGAAAAAATGCTGAGGCGGCGGTAATGGTACGCGTGTAGGTGTACTCAGGTCAGTCGGTCGGTTGTACGGCTGCTAGCTTGGTAGGTAGGTAGGTGGTTTCTTGGAATTGATAAAATTAAAAAGCGTAGAAAGGAAAGCGGCAACACAAGCAAACTGCGCTAAATACTGAATGCAAAGAACATCAACATGGCGTCGAGTCGAGGTGGTGATGGTGGTGGTTGTGTTGGTGGCTGGCCGAATTATTGCCGGATGAATGACGTCGTCGCCGACGCGCCTGAAGGTTTTTGTTTTTTGTTAATTCAAAACCGTCGCACATACCACCAACCAACACGTCAACTCTTGCAGTCCACCTACCAGCTTGTCTGCTTCTAAACAAAAAAAAAAAAAACAAAAGAAGAGGCGAGCTCCTTTCAACGCCGTCTATGAGACTCTTCTTTCTCCCCCACTATCTATGCATGAATGCGGCTCGACAAATGCGTTCCGCACACTTCGTTCATGTACTTTGGAAGACAAAAGGCAAACAAATACGCAGATTGGCAGTTAACCTCACCCAAAAAATAAGAAAATAATAAATATGTGCTTACATACCATCATATACATACCATGCTTATGTATATGTGTGCGACGAGCCGCGGCGGCGCATAGGCATCTTTGGCATGCAAGGTTATACCTGCCTGCATTCATTTGCTCCTTCTCTACTATAAGTTTCACTTGATTGCACCTTTAGTTCGAAAAGCAAAGAAAAGATTCAATACTGAAAGGGTGTTTACTCAACGCATTTTGAGAAATTTCAGCAAAGACCGCGCTGGGTGATAATTGTTTCTGAAATGAATGTAGCTAGACTATGTATATGTATGTATGTATGTGTATTCTCGACGTATTCTGAGTTGGCGTGCACATAATTGCCTTTGTGGAGAGTTAGAAGGTCGAGGCATGTACATATGTATGTTTGCTAAGTATTCCCAAAGAGGTAGTGAAAGATTTAGGATATACAAATTCATAAAGATTCACGAAGGTCAACTCCAAATTTCCGCCATAAAGATCCAAGTTAATGCATCCAAAAGGATTCCAAAATATCATTTGAAATCAATAGAATTGAGATTCATGAAATCTTTGGAAGGTAGCTGATCCTACTTACTATCCTAATCACTTTCATGCCTCCATTTTCTCTGGATGAATACACAAACAATAAACAATCGTGGTACAAAGCTCAATAAAAATATTAAAAATAAAAAATGTTAACAAGCCACAATAACATTGACACACACAAACTTATTATTACTGAACGAATTTTTACTCAAAACTTGACAAAGGATGACGGAAACTCATTCCAAAAAATATCGCTCAAAGCGCTGCATTTTTTAAGGAACAAATTATTTTTCGTAGAGATGTCATAGAATTCTTGGAAATCAATATTTTTCGATCGGAAAATTCTGTTTCTCTTCAGGAGACTTCTAATAATAAAAACGAATTGTTTATTTAAACATTTTTTAATAAATAGTAACTATTTTATAGGTACCCAACAACACAAAAAAATGCCCATAAAAATCGTCAATATTAAAAAATGGTCAAATAAACAATTCGATATTACAGAGTTTTCCCATCAAAAAATATTGATTTTCAAGATTTAGATACCATCTCTACGAAAATTTGTTTTCTTTTCCTTACAAGATATATATGTTCATGGATAACTTTGAGCGATTTGAGCGACCTCTAAATATTTTTTGATTTAAAAATTTTTTTCGGTATAGAACAATGCTGGGGGATGAGAGCATAAAAATTCCCATTCTACTTTTTTTTGGACCACCTTTATGTGCATACGGCTGCTTAGAGACTTTTCATTCGTGCACTGTAGAAGCATATCGACGGCTATGTGGAAGATCCACCTATCTCGGTTCAAAAACGCCCTATCTCAGACAATTTTTTAAGAGCGCCCTACTCCAGAATTTGATTGAAGAACGCCCCATTTCAGAATGCGGCCCTATTTGAACATAAGTATTTTCAATATATGTATATATGTATTTATTTCGCAATTGAGATAGTGTGTCTCAACCACATTCTGAAGAGGCGCGGTCTTAAAAAGTTTTCTAAGATAGGACGTTTTTGATCTATATCTGAGATAGGGCGTTCTTCAACCACATTCTGAAGTGTCGCGGTCTTAAAAAGTTTTCTAAGATAGGACGTTTTTGAACTGGCTGCCGAGATAGATCGATCTTATGATAATATTTCATTTAAAGAAATGTATAAAATGTACTATAATCAGAAAAAATATAGACTGTGTGAAATAAGGTTGGCAGCCGTGCGACTATCAATAAAATCTCTCATTCCGACTACCTTACTTTGCTAGCTTCTTCCAAGTGGATGGAAGTTTTAAGGAGCACAAAAAGCTTACATTTCCTCAGATAGCCAAGCATCACTTATGATACTGATGTCACAAATATCAAATTCTAAAAGTAGTAAAGTAGTCAGAGATTGCAAATGTACGTTAAGTTCTATGACTGTATCAATAGATATCTTACTCGACTGGGTTCCTTCAGCCATAACGATAGTGCTGGTTAATCGGCTAGGACCGGAGCATCGCTTGACAAATCAAAAGCCGGGACAATAAACTTTTCACACGGAGTAATTAAGAGAGATCTACACGATTCGCACGAATGGCTGAAATACCATGGAGCAAAACCAATGGGATATCTAGCCCCACTATCAAATCAAAAAAAATAAGCAAAGATATCGGGCTTGTTTGAATTGCAATCCCCACCACAGTGCTAATGCAGCGTATTAGCTTGAAATATTTGTATATTAAAATTATCGAAAAATAGCTGAAAGATAATTATGCAAATTATTTAAATCACTAACAGAGTTAAGACACCATTTTTTCTTGCACAAAAACAGAAAAATTGTTTCATAAATGGACAGTTCAATATCACGATCTGAAAGTAGAAAGGATCCAGCTTTCCTCTGGCTTCGAATTAACCCATAAAGGGTATCGTTATTTTGCATACATTAAAGGTAACTTTCGTCGAATCGACGAAGTACTTTTTATCTCTCATTTTTTGTATTATGAACCTTAACAAGAAAGAAAACACAGAGGCTACTTATTATTTAAGTTTTTTAATATATTTTAGAGCAATTCGCTCTTCAGTCCAATGGCAACAAAAATGGAAAAAGAGCAACAGTGTTCGTCAAATCAACGAAGATTACACGGGTTAATAATCGTGGTTCTAACTGAAAAGATTTTTCATCCCCACTCGCAGATGCCCCTCTCATTTTTAACGTTAAGTTCTCATAACTTTTGTTCTCGTTTTATTCTCTAGCAGAGCGTTCAACAGACTTTTGTTCTCTAGCAGACCTTTCCCCAGACTTTTGTTCTTATCTGGCCCGTCTTGAAAACGTTATTCATTCTTTCGTTCTCATGCGAAACGTTAACGAAAATTTCGTTCTCGTTCTGTTTTTCTCGAGAGCGTTTTTTACACTTTTGTTCTCGTTTTGTTATTTTTCAGAACGTTCCCGAGAGCTTTGTTGGCATTTTGTTTTTTACGGAAATGTTCCCGGACCTTTTGTTGTCATTTTGTTCCCATTCAAACATTTCTCAATACTTTTATTCGAGTTTGGTTCTTTTGCGGTAACTTTATTGACATTAAATTTTGTTCTCGGGCAGAACTAAAAAAATTGAAATGCCTTCTTGGTCCCAGAAAATACCTGATCGGACTTGGATATGTTAATAACTGTGATTGTTTTTCATCCCTGCCAGTACGACCCCGATCCTTCATTCCACGTCAAACGCATCTGCGATCAACTGCCTAAGTCTCGCGTGAACGCTGAGATATGCTAAAGGTTGGAAAATATGGTGCAAACCTATGGTCTTTTCTTAAGATTATCTAACAAGAAACAATTCTTGTATTGAAAAAATATTATTGACTCTGAGGCTGCTCAATTTGGTTTTTGCTAAATAAAAGTGGAGAGGAGAGAAAGATTTCGAATCCACCACATGTGAGACTTTTTTGCCATGTCCACTCGCAGAGGACGATGGCGATACTTCACGAAAATTTTGACTTAAAACAATTTTGCAAACTCGAGTTTGGATAATTAGTACGATATTCCTATTGGGAGACTAATTAACTAACTACTTGGAATTTATCCGTATTCTTGTACTTGTGTGACAAGTGTTTGCAAAGAAAGAATTTTCTCACAAAAAAACTTTACACTACAGGTCTTCTACTCTATGTAATTCCTAAGGGTGTAGGTTCAAATAAATAGTGGCAGGTTTATCGGTTTCTCATGCAATTTGGTATGTAGGAAGGTCTCGAAAAATAGCAAATACGAAAGCAGTCTTTCTAAGGACAACAAAGAAAAGGTGATCGTCCAAAAATGAATGACGGGGAGGAACACAACAAAATGCGACAGGATAACAAACAACCCAAATGAAGTGGAAAGAAATAGTCAGTGGGGGAAAAAACAAAATGTAAAACAGAAAATTTCAAACCAACCAGCAAGGAACAACCAGCAGGGGTGAACCCACCCTTAAAACGGCAGCAAACACGAAGATCATTAAATAATTCACTTTGGCACACATGTGTTGCGCTTGAAGCAACAGCAAGGATAGGAAGGCGAGCAGCAAAATAGACACACAATGCATTCGAAAGACAGGACAAGGCAAGAGGCAGCCGTTAGTCCCTTGCTCGATAACTCACTTGCGCTTGTGTTTGTTGTTTCCTCTTCTACTGTTTCTTAAGGATCTCAAAGCAATGGATGCGCGCACAGGAAAGCGAATCAAATGAATTCAACGGAAAAGGGACGGCACAAGATCTTTTAAGGATCATGCAGTTTGTGCGTGCAAATAGCAAGTTGGGTGCGTGGCGTAAGGCAATTATATGTATGCATGTATGTGGAGCAGGCTGTCAGGGGTAGCTTGGTGGCGTTGCTGATGAAGTGGAACTAAAGCACAAACATACTTACAAATTTTGTGGCATAATGAAGTGTGCGTGCAAGTGTAGCCATGGCTAGTGTAGTGTTGGGCTGCTTGAGGCTGCTAGCTCGGTATTGAAAAGTAAATGTCTGCCTTTTTGGGGAGGAAACACATCAGGTTGCACCTGCTGTCTGCGGATTTTTTACGCCTTACATATTTTTCGTTTTCTTTTCCCGCTTCTCTTCTTCCCTTCTCCCATTCCGTATTTATTTTGGCTTGTCGCGTTTGCGCCTCGTTGTCGCTTCACTATGTAATTTCTGCTGCTTATGGTGAAATCGTTTTAGTCATTATAAAAAAAAAAAAATTTCCGTGACGATCGCTTCGCATACCATTTTGAGACCACATTTTTTTCTTGCTAGTTTCACTCTTCGCCAACCCAACCGCATACATCGACAGACGCTCATATGTATGTGCCCTATAATTTACATAAGAAATATTGAGCTGCTGTCGCTTTTGCTTTGTTGGCCCAGTGTATAGCTGCTGCGCGCATGCGCCCTTGAATCATCAATTTTTCCGCCCACCAACGGCAGAAGCAGCGGTGATTGTGCACGAATCATTATTATCTGCCCGCCAGTTTATCAGTCACACAGCCCATTTGGTCAGCATGCCATCTTCAGTACGCTCGCGTTCAAAAAATTAAAAAAAAAAAACGTTCAGCTTCTTCGTTCCAATCAAAGCGGTTAAACTACTTTTCATTTTCAGTCTTGTCTTGTCTGGTATGTATGCATGTATGTACATATACCGAATACGCGTTCGCCCATACATACATATATCAATTAATGGCATGGAAAACGGGAGCGGCGCGCAACGCGGTGGGGAGAAAGACACAACAACAGAGCTTACATAGTCAACGTTTGCTGCTCCTACACCACCGTCGTCAGCGGCTTCTTCAGCATCCGCTACCTTAAGCATCGTCGTAAATTTAAAACAAAAAAAAAAAATCACCAACCCACCCATCACCAAAATATCGGCAACAACAACAGCTGCACTGTAGAAGTATTTTTAAAAACAAAACAAAAAAAACCGGCGCGCAGCGACTTCGATTTCTGTATTTTTGGCTAAGGTTGGTTGCCTTTTGCCAGTGTTGAAGCTTGAAGCTGGTGACGATGATAATGATGTTCAACTCTTGCGGTCACTTGGCTTAGTCGGCCATCGCTCTGGCTGAGGGAGGGGGGAGCGCGCGGAGTGAAATTTACTTTTATAGCAGCACTCTAAAACAGCTGCGCCATCACCACCACCTTGCCTTGACGCGCCTTGCCTGCACTCAGGTCGGCGCGCCTTCAACCCGCGCGCACTAAAGGTGTGCGCTTCGTAGTTATTTCTTTAATGTAGATATTTTTTGTATTGTACTCTTTTCAACTTTTTCTGCAAGTTCATTTGCTTTATAGCTGGCGGACGCGGTTGGCGAGTTTTATAATTTTTTTTTCAGCTGACCAAAATACCACCTGCCGCCCATAGAGTGCGTCTGCTCGTTTACTTGTGTGCTTATGTGCGACGCGCACACGGGTCCACTATGCGCGCAACTTTATCCATAAGTGTACTTGTGTGCGTGTACACATGTCGTTTGGCTGCCAACAAAAATACGTAAAATGACAGCAGGCAGCAACAAACAACAAACAGCCAATAATATAATATAATCCACGTTGAAAGCATTGGTGGGAGAATGAAACCGCATACGCGCGGGGGGAGCAAGTTCACCACACAAAACAGCCGCGTTACTTTTTGCGGTTTTTGACATTTTTCTCTTGCTTCTTTTTCACTAATTTCATGCGCTTCCATTGTTGTTCGCTGATTTGCAAAACAACGCCATATGTCACCAATAGGCCGCCAACCCCCGCGCGCGCTAGCCCACATCCGCAGCATCAGCCAGCACCACTAATAATCTGACCAACCTCATTATGGCCGACCAGCAATTTACGCATACTGCTGCGGCTAATGATTCTGTGTGCGCGACACAAAAAGAAAAAAAAATTAAAAAAACCTGTAGGTTTACTTTGGTCGAAAAAACGCGCTTTTTATTTTCTTTTCCTCTTCGCCGCGTTCGTATATCTTTTAAGTATTTTTCAATTTGTCCCACATGTGAAATGGCCAATTGGGTGAACGCGCACATAATTTACCGACCAAAACTCACCCACCAGCCCACACACGCACCGTTCCGCATCGACATTAGCGTGCGCCGCGCTGCGCTGCCTCTCCACACCCAAAACGTGGTGGCTCCCGCACCAGCATGCCAGTACCACCGCCTACCCACACACATTGTTGTGCGCGTCGTCGCGTCGTCTTAAGTTTTCAACTTTCATGCGACTTTTAGACTTTAGATATTAAATGTTTTGTTAAATGTATTTTATATTTCTATTTTTTTACGTAGCTTGTTAGCTGTTCTCCGTTTCTGTTTCTGTTGCAGTGGCATGGGCGGCGGCGGTGGTGATGGTGTTGGCCCAACCTTAGACGCAGCGCCGGTTCGACCCACTCTAGTTAGGTGTATTGTCTGGTTTGTGTGTTTGTTTTTCTGGTTTTAGCTACGCGAACGCATGAAATGTATGTTTTATAGGCGCTGAATCAGTTTCACTGATGATTGTCCATTTGCTGCCCATACAGATATGTATTGCTCTTAGCGCTGATATTGTCGTAATCGCTACATTGTTGCTGACCACAAATGCCACGAAATGTAAAGCAACCACTCACCTACCCAGAAAATTAATCATATTGCTTTAATTCCCCACAATTGCATAGTCCCAATAGATGGAATGAATATAAATAATAAAAATGAGAAAATATCGGAAAGGAAATATTAAGAAACATAGGTGTAATTAACTCGCACTTTATAAGCAAATAAACTCTTCCTTCTCCTGAAGATATGGAAAAGTAACTAAGTGAATTTGAAACTAAATTTAATTCCGACTCCTCTGAATTCGGAGCTGCGAGAGGGGTGACCAGGATGTTTGCATATATTTATATAAAAAAAAAAAAAATATGAAAAAATGCTGGGTAGACACTCTGGCCAATGGTTATCATCAATTACCATTGCTGCCTGGTTGTAAGTCCAGCAGAGTCCGCAAAAAGCTACTGTATATAGGTGAAAACGTTATACACTCTTTAAAAAAATGTTTGCTGTTTAAGTGGAATTTCCAAAGTCTAGAATTTGATATACTTTCCAATGTGTTTCTCCATGGGCTGTATACACATCCAATCTTGTCACAAATTCCATGTGAATAAAAAGAACTTACAAATTGGCAGAAATTGTTTTTATTTTACTTTATACTTATGGGGATGTTTGTTCACGTGGAGCTCCAGATAAGACGGATTGTTTTTACCCATAAGGCTGAGCCTTATTATTTCATACTCGTGCAAACATCCGGTAATTATGGTCAGTTGCCGAGTCGCAAGTCATTCTCTTCCCCCCGCGCCTGCCGCAACCACCTAACCCAACTCGAAACTCCCACATCAGCAGCTCTGACCGACGTGTTCCACTAGATTAACTCGCCAATATACATATATACCCGCACACATACAGGCACAAACGAATTGCAGCGCATGTGAAACTATTTCACGACCAGCCAACCAACCACCCACCCAACAACGATGTGAGCTGATTTCGCGTTCGCTTCCCAGACCAAGTGTATCGTTTTTTTGTTGAAAATTTCATAGCGCGCTTGAAAAAAAAATATTAAGTACATAAATATATATATATATATATGTTTATGTATGTACATATGTGCAATACAATTGTGGGCGTTTGTATGTACGCGCGGCAGATCGTAAATGGTTTGGCGACTGGACGCGATAACAACGCGTCAATTTGGCCTTTCACCGTCGCCATCACCATCAGCTCTGAACATACATACGCGCACACGCACGCACGCACGCACGCATTCGCGCGTCAGTTATTCGAATCAATGGCAGTTACAGCTTATATATACTATGTATACATATTTGTATATAGCATACGAAAATTAAATATTTTCTTCTTCTGTGTAAAGGCCAGTTATAACCGCCGCCAAGCGTCGCGCCTCACCCTGTGCAAAACTCCATTCCATGTGAAATGATCTACTGGCGTTGACTGATCGTCGCTCTACGCTATTTACTCCTTCGTTGCGCGCTCGCGCGGTGAAGTGTTTGGTGGTGGTTCGGGCAGCTGAAGTTAATTTGACTTTTAGGTTAAGTTTTCGAGTTGGGTTGGGTAACTTCGAATGCTTGCCTTGTCTGGCTGTTGAACGACTACACATTTATGACCCCTTCAATGACAGACAGACGACGCCGCCACCCTCGTCGCCGTCGCCGCCGCCACCGCCGCAATCACTTGAAATAGGTTGATTGGCGGTGTTGGGTGGATCATTGTTGTTACCGCTGTCGCCTCTGCTGCTGCTAAATGGCTGCTTCTTTGCTGAGTTTGCGAAATTTCATGAAATTCTCGCCGCGCAAATGCTTGCCCTGTCCATTGGAATATTTCTGAGTGTTTATGTATTCTTGTGTGGCTATGTATGTATGTGGGGGTGTGCGCTTACTCGCCGTGTGCGCTTCTTTGTTTGCTTCTTGCCTGTCACTGCTTTGGGTGGCTGGCTGCCTGCCTGCCTGGTTGGTTGGTTGGTTGGTTGGTTGGCTGACTCGCCGTCTCACGACTTCTTTGCTTGACTTAATGCCATTCTGCTTGTCCGCCGCTTCAGTTGGGTGCCAGTTAAGTGCCCACCCGTTTTAACGCACCCACCGCCGTTGCCTACTTTTTTCATCTTTTAATAACACCAACACCCGGCATAAAAATAACGACAAACAACAAATGTGCTGAAATCGAAATAAAGCAAGGCAAATAAGCAGCGATTGTTGCACAGTGAAGCAAAAGTCAGGTGTGGCTGAGTAAAAGTAAAAAAAAATCAAAGTATATTATACTTTTATCACGCTATTGACGCGCATGTAAAACTTGTGTAGTATATACATAAGTGGGTTACTTATCGGAAATGCCCAGACCTTTTGAACCTCCCAAGCGTGTCAAAGTTTTTACTGCGTTTCAAAGCGTTTACTATTTCAAAACTGTAAAAATTTAGGTTAACAATTAAAAAAATGAGAATAAAATTAATTTCGTGCGCACACTCGCGTCTTCTGGCCCACCGTGACCAGCGCGCGTCGCTCCGATGGCACCACCGCCGCACCGTTTGGTATTTTAGCACGGTCGCCTGCGCGCCCACTTTATCGTTGTCGATCACCCTCTTCCACGCCATATTGCCGACCGTGCTATTTGGCACGACAAACACCATAATTTCGAAGTGATATTTTCATTGCGCCACCACACAACACTCAAAACAATAACAACCACATTTTGTTGTAATTTCGCGGCCAAGCAGCTACACATGCATGCTTTTATGTTCATAAAAACGCCCGACTGGGACTGGGTAGTCTCGAATTGAGCTGTGACGCGCCGCCACTGCCGCCCCTTCCCACATGCGCGTGTGTTTGCGTTCGTCACACACATTTTTGTTGTCACTCACATCGCCTGTGACTGGGCGCGAATGCCACCACCAACGCCATCAGCTAAGAAGAGCCAATAGCCCAGCCAGCAACAACAACAATAAATACAAAAACAGCCATTAAGCGGCTATAGCTATAGCGACAGTATGCTGATTGCAATCAGCAACAACAATGTCGACGATCATAGCACACAAAAGTGCTACAACAACAAAAACACTTCAAAGTCACTGCTTCTTTTGACTTTGATGCGACGCTGCTAGCCGGCAAAAAAAAAAAACAAGAAAACTTAATAAGAAGAGGAGCAGTTGGCGCGCGGGTGTGCGTCAGCAACAAAGCCGTTACACCCTAAAGTCGCGCATTGCCCATCAGCGCGCATGTTAAAGCGAATTATATGTGCGCTGGGCGAATAGACGCAGGCAGCTGTTCTGCTATGGCTTAATGGGTAAAGGCATACGGCAAGCGCGACATTCAGCAAGACCGTTTACAGCCCAAGAAGTGGTGGCCATGGCGTCAGCTTTGAATTTCACCAACGCAAGCGTATAACCGGTTTATTTTTCTTTATTTCAATCTTTCGTTTTTTTTTGTGGGTCCCTTCGTTCACCGTGCACCTCACCTCGCCAACTTAAGCGCTTTTTTCCCCATCCGGCGTCGACGTAATACTCAAGCACACACAAACACGCACACACAACCATCCTGAGGATCTCCTGGCACCTTTTACGTTGAAGCAGCAGAAAAATCAACCGGCGCGGCGCGGCGCAGCTGCTTTTACTTTACGCTGATTTTGTCTTTAACTTTGTGGTTGCCGTCGCAGTTTTTCAGTTCTTTGTTGTTGCGTTTGTTGTTTTTGCTTGCGCTTTGTGTTGTTATTTCGGCTTATGCGCCCATTTGTAGCCCACTCGCCCCCATTTGCGAAGAGCACCGCTGGCACTGGTGCTCCGGTTATCATGCAGCTGTTGGCAATTCTCTTCTTTTTTTTTTAAATGCTATTTGCTGATTCTTTTGTTTATTATTTTGCATTGGTTTTACATTTTTTTGCCGGATGTTGGTTGGGTTTGTATTTGTTGTGGGTTTTAATAGGGTGCGTGTCTCGAAATGACGTTGTAAGCGTATTGTCGTTTTAGTGTTTTTATGTCCGCTTAGTCGGTGCTAGGTTGTGTTAGTTTTTTCCACCAGATTCATTTCGTTTTAACAAAAGAACTTGGTCTTTGGTGTGGCTGAGGCTCGTTTTTTGCATTTTTTTCTCGTTAAAAACTGGGTCAAAATTAGTCTTAATAGTATAGTGACAAATTTTACGTATGCAAGCTTCTTCTTCGCTCCTAAAGCTTATCTTTTAATCAGTCCAATCCTATCTAATTTTTATATGAATCTCTATGGTCCTTGATTGTATATCTTCTTCCATTTCAGGCAGTAGCAACAGGTACTAGTAGTTCCCTAGACTTTCTTTGCATTTAAAGATTAGTAAAGAAAGATTAGTAAAAGAAGAACATAACCAAAAAATAAATTTTCATTCGAATGAAACAGCTGAGTGGCAGGTGCGATACCTTAGTGAAAGACTCCGGCCCTGAATCGCAAACACTAACATTCCCCAAACAACCTCTTTTTATCGGCACTCCAAAAGCAACCCGTGCAGAAACCAACAAACACAATAGCATCCTCAGTTTTAATCTTTTGTAAGACTACCCAATTTACGTATAAAACGGGCTCAGATGTTTGGCTTTCAACATATCTTTTCCAAAAAACTCGGGGGATGGCCCAAAAAGTTTTCCAACAGGGCAGGGTAGTAAAGAGAAATGAGGCTGTTATGTACACCGATCACAGCGACAAAGAGAGGAATTTTTGTTTCATGAAAACTGACCTATTAACTACTAGCCACGCCCACAATTTTCCACAGCTCGTTGGGCTCAATGAAAGTCACTTACCTGGACGTTGAACGCAACGGGCAAATTTGCCTAACTACAGTCTTCAGATGCCTTCCCAGTTATTGCTGCGACAAATGTTCACCTACTTTCGGGCGGTGACGACAATAGCCCAAAAACTACTAATTTTTCTAAGGTTCATGTGAGCAGAACGAGAAACTTACGAAAGAAAGCTGATCAGCAGTTTTCGTGGGACTGCAACCATTTTATGTGCTCAGTTGGTCTTTTTATAGACTTTTGAGTGGGTAAACTCAAAACTCAGTAAAGTACTGGGTAGCGCTAGTAGTGAGGAGCCTTAGGAATGCCAGGTTCTTTGAATATACGTTCCCTAGAAAGGACATTAAACACCAGGTAATAACTCACTGGGTGTTTAGCCTTTCATAAGCAACTGCTTGTCATTTGCTGCTGGTTTGACCATCCACAGAAACGGAATTTGGGCTTTGTCTGGAAGACGACTAGATGTCGGAACACGTTCTGCGTGACAATCCGGAATTGGCCCCACAAATACTACTTGTTTTTACTTCATCTGCAGTCGTTAAGAAAGCCGTCTACTAGGACACCTTTTGCATTAATTAATGAAGCTGAGAAAAATCTTGAGCTTAACCCCTTTCTAATATACCTATGTATGTTTTCCACAAATTAACTAACTACAAACTAACAAAAACACAAAAAAAAACTGCTTGGAACGAAGGATGTTAAAAAATTGGGGGAATATTTTTGGTAGGGTTGTCATATAAAAATAATTTTAGTAGTTTTTTTACAGTCACGTAGATGAATACGATTACATTCCTTAAGACCAGATAGCACGATAAAAATTGGGGCGGCAATTTCGTTAGCAGTTACATGATTGGTACAAAACATACACTGCCGAGTAAAACTGAGTAGCTATGTGGTGCTTTTTCTTAAATATTTACAATATTTTTGATGTAAAAAATTGTTTGCTATTTTTTCCTGATGAATTTTTGTGTTTTTTTGTTTTTTCTTATAAACATGAAATTCTTGTGGAAAATATACGCAAGACCGTTAGCAGAACAGAAAAAACAAAAACCAACGGTAGTATTTATAAATTGCACTCGCTATATGAAATAAACTGAAAAAGCTGTCAGCAAAAAAAAAATAAAAATCAAAACTTTCACTTCTTTTACTAAATAATCAGGAGTGATCTAACTGCGTACCCAACAACTTTCTGAAAATTCCGATTAAAAAGTTCGACATTTTTATGAAAATTAGTGGAATTTTTCTAAATAATGTATATGTTTTGAAACTTTGGTGTACATGGTTTTCGTTAAGGCATAAAGAATATTTTTATAAAAAATTTGTTACTCGAAAAACATTGTAAATATTTAAGAAAAATCACCAACTACTCACCTTTGCTCGGTAGTGTATATGTATATGAACACATTTAATTTGCAATTCTTTTGGAATATGTACAAAAATTGTTTATCGTGATTGGGATAAAACTAAAAACTTTTTCTGATCCCACAATTGGACTACCTATTTACACTAAATTTTGGGAGACTTCCAGTAACAATATCCAATTATTTATTATGTGTACATGTTTAATGCTAGCGATTTTTAATGAGCCCCCATTGGATTTTTTAAGGTTTTAGGGGCCTTATAAAAAATAGTTGTTAATGATAGAAAAGGGCCAAATAAATAATTTGGNAAAAAAAAAATAAAAATCAAAACTTTCACTTCTTTTACTAAATAATCAGTAGTGATCTAACTGCGTACCCAACAACTTTCTGAAAATTCCGATTAAAAAGTTCGACATTTTTATGAAAATTTGTGGAATTTTTCTAAATAATGTATATGTTTTGAAACTTTGGTGTACATGGTTTTCGTTAAGGCATAAAGAATATTTTTATAAAAAATTTGTTACTCGAAAAACATTGTAAATATTTAAGAAAAATCACCAACTACTCACCTTTGCTCGGTAGTGTATATGTATATGAACACATTTAATTTGCAATTCTTTTGGAATATGTACAAAAATTGTTTATCGTGATTGGGATAAAACTAAAAACTTTTTCTGATCCCACAATTGGACTACCTATTTACACTAAATTTTGGGAGACTTCCAGTAACAATATCCAATTATTTATTATGTGTACATGTTTAATGCTAGCGATTTTTAATGAGCCCCCATTGGATTTTTTAAGGTTTTAGGGGCCTTATAAAAAATAGTTGTTAATGATAGAAAAGGGCCAAATAAATAATTTGGTATTGTTACAGGAAGATCACACCATACTACAGATAAGCATCCAATCGTTGTTTCGCTGTTACAAAATCCAGCCCGTTTCACTGCAAGCAAATTGATTAAATCCGGATTTGATTGCTTACACATATGCAAGCTTGTGGTGGTGTTAAAAGGCAAAATAAAATTAAATAAAAATCTATCCACCCACCACAGCCTAGTCAGACCGCAGCAGCAGCAACAGCAACAGCAACAGATGAATGATCTTGACTTTTGCTGCGCCAGCCACACAAAATGCCACATAACACCCAGTGATTGCAAATAAATTAAATAAAATAAGTCGTTGTGTTTTGTAAAATAGTCAGTTTGTTTGTCGGTGCGACATACGCGACGCCCAACTTTAGTGCTGCCGCCGAAACACCAAACGCCCCCACACGGTGTGTGCCGCGTCATACGAATAAACTGCTGAATAGGCAGGCTGGCTGGCAGGCAGGCAGCAGACCGGAGGAATATGGGCAAATAAAACCGAATGAAAATGCGAAAAGAAGGGGGACACTTCAAAAAGTACGCACACATACACAAATGCGCTCACTACTTACAAATATTTAAGCAAACAAAACAGCACTTGAGTTAAGCAAAACAAACAACAAAATATATATATATGAAATGCTGTTTGAGGGGGAGAACACGTTTCGATGATGGTACGCTACAAAAAAGTGTGTATGCATGTGTGTGCGGCTTGCCTGTCGCAATAGCACCGACCGAAGCAGCATCGAAATGAAGACAATGTCGCCAAAGTGGGCGACAAATGTCAGGCCGCAATGGGCCATATGCAACATAGCAATGTGGCTGTGGCGATTGGTGACTCTGGTGACTGACTTTGCGTTGCTATTGCGCCTTACGCGCTGTGGGTTGCAGCGATTGCGAGTGGCCGACGACTATGCCAATTGGCCTGTGTGGACTGTGCGGCACTTGGCGACAACTTTGCTAACAAGCCATTTGTTTGGCTGCGCATTTGTTTGCGCTTGGCGTTAGACAGTTGTGGCACAGAAAAGTTGGCGCGCTTTTTCGTCTACCGTTTTTCGTTGCTCGCCTTTTGTTTTTTTTTCTTGCATGTTACAAGCTTTAATATTTTCTATCAACTCGTATCCACCCACTTTGTGTGCGATGATGCGTCTTGCCGTTGCAGATGAGGTAGACATAAACTACTTTTTTTCATATGTATTTTTTTTTTCAAATCAGCGCAGTAACAAGTTGGCGCTTGCATCGAGGACACAAAGTGAGATACCTGACTTCATTTTCAACTTGCTTTAGTGAAAGACTCTACCTATTTCTTTGGTTAAGCTAGAAACAAGAACTCGTTGAACGAAGGAAACATTAAAAATGCAAGCCTAAAAATAAAAGTGATCGCTCCACGGCTTTGTTGGACTATGGCGTCTTTACTTTCAATCTCCACCGGTCTTCTGACTCATTTGGCGGCAGAGGCTTCGGCATCAGCAGCAGCGGCGGCGGTGCACTACAAGAACCAGTCAAAGCAGGCGCAGACGCTGAACACTATGGCCATGCAAGCATTGAAAAGAGTGCCGGCAACCATAATAAAAAACAGAGTATATATACACTAGGGTGGTTCAAAAATACATGCGATAAAAGTAAAGTCGGAATTTTAATGCTCACACCCCCGGTTAATTATGTCGAAATCAAAAAATATTTAGATATCACTCAAAATTTTTCATGTGTTTTATATGAAAAAAAAACATTTAGTCGAAATGGTATAGAATTCTTGGAAATCAATATTTTTGATCGGAAAACTCTGTTTTACTTCAGGAGACTTTCAATAATAGATAACACTGTGAGACAAATGGTAGGGGTCAGTGATCGGGAAGGGTTCAAACTACCGGGGAAAGTTATATCGGTAGAAAAGAAGTTATACGTGTCCCGGCGTTTCGCTGGGTCACGTCTAGGAATCGAGATATATATATAACTATCATATAGGGGAAATTGTCACCTTTGGTGGTCTTTTTTTGACATAACTCGAGAACCACTAGTCCGATTTTGCTCAAACAAATTTAAAAAAATTAAAAATTACAATTCCTTTAATCTGTTCATATAACGTTTTTCTATATAATCAACAGTTTTAAAAAAATTTAATATTTTAGGCAAAAAATATTTTTTTTCTTCATACATTTATTTTTACCGGCAAAACTGTTGATTATATAGAAAAACGTTATATGAACAGATTAAAGGAATTGTAATTTTTAATTTTTTTAAATTTGTTTGAGCAAAATCGGACTAGTGGTTCTCGAGTTATGTCAAAAAAAGACCACCAAAGGTGACAATTTCCCCTATATGATAGTTATATATATATCTCGATTCCTAGACGTGACCCAGCGAAACGCCGGGACACGTATAACTTGTTTTTGACCGATATAACATTTCCCGTTGGTTTCATCCCATCCCGATTTTGACTGTCGCATAGTGTAATCAATTGTTTATTTTTATCATTTTTAAATAGTAGCGATTTTTTATGGGTCTCCACATTGCATTTTTTGGGGTTTTTGGAACCTGTAAAAAAGTTGAAATCAAAAGATGGTTAAATAAACAATTGGGTATTATTATTGGTAGTCTCCTGAAGAGAAACGGAGTTCGCGATCAAAACATATTTGTTTTCAGGAATTCTATACCATTTCTACGAAAAATAGTTTTTTTTTTATATAATAGACACGGGAAAGTTTGAGCGGTTTGAGCGATCTCTAAATAGTTTTTGATTTCGAAATAAAAAAAAAGTCAGAAGTGTATTTTTTCGGTATAGAACAAGCTTAAGGGATGAAATTCCGACTCACCCTAATGTACACACAAGCTGTACCGCGCGCTCGTGCAGTGTATGAATCGGTGAGCATCGAAATCCGTTGCAAACGGAGACATTGTGAGCCACGTAACCCATTGACAATTTGTCTTCCGAGTTTATGGCGTGCAAAGTGAATGGCTCTTCATTTTTATCCGTCCTACATGCTGTTGCTAATGGTCTGATTGCCTGAGCTGAAAATGTAGGTGCTTTTTTGAAGATTTGTATGTATGCATGTATGTGCGCGCGGTGTTTGGAATTCGGGGAAGGAATTTTTCAGCGGCGCTGATTTTGGTGTTGATTGAAAAGGTATGCGATTTAAGGGGTGTCATAAAAAGTAGTGGTGAAATTCGTTTGCGTTTGAGGAATTGTGTGTGTTTTTTTTGGTGAAGTTAGTTGGGTTCAGTGCGCATGCGCAGCATATAGGATCTGTTGGGTATCTTACGACAGATAATCGATTTGATTCGAGTAGTTCAGTGAAAATGATAACTCCGCTCAATTTCTTAGAAAAGACTTGAACACGACTTTATACATAGTTTCGGGACAGGTCTTAAGTTATTGTGGGATAATATGGCAAATTTTTTTCAAATATTTCGCAGCTATGCCGCCCTCACTCTTGCAGGGGCCGTGCACTCGCCGATAAAGTATTCAACTGCGTGCTTTGAGTCCAAGTCCTTGCAGCTGTGGCAGAATCTGCTGAAAAGTATGCGGGCCATTTCTTACTTATTGCTAATGTGAGCCTTGATTTAAGGTGCATGACGATCCTGTACAGGTCCACACCTGCTTAACTTTCGAGTGGTAAATTTCGGTACTAATTCTGCTTTTGATTTTCACGAGCGCGGCGCCCATATCCACCGCGTGGGATATTTTTTTTTTTGTGCAAAGCCGTACCTCGCTAGTTCAGTCATCCGCTGTCCTATGTGGAAGTGGAGTGGAAGATCCACCTATCTCGGCAGCCAGTCTGAAAAAACCGTTTCTCAGAAAACTTTTCAAGAACGCCGTATCTCAAAATTTGATTGAAGAACGCCTTATTTCAAAATTCGTTCAAAAACGCCCTATCTCAACATATTTTCAATATATTTTCAGTTGAGTCGATATGTTGTCATGCGCTGTCGCTGATAATTACGTCTTGATCAGAAATTGTGCCCAACTCTTTCCTTCAGTCCTCGACAAGTTGCCATCTAGGCGAGGAAGAAGAGAGCGCCTAACCTGCCGCCTGACTATCTGAGAAAATGTGCACTTACGTTCTCGCTTCCGGGCATGCTCTCCAAGCCTTGGATCGCTCCCAGAATTCACTGCGGCTTGAAAATTTGGTATGGCTTTTGGTAGCTCTGTGAATTATGGCCTTAGACCGCGCGGGAATTTTAATTCATTCTGAAAACTGAGACTAAGCAACAATCGAAAAATGAATTGGGAAATGTTCGGTTATTTGTAAAATGGTTTTGTTGTGGATGCNGAATTATGGCCTTAGACCGCGCGGGAATTTTAATTCATTCTGAAAACTGAAACTAAGCAACAATCGAAAAATGAATTGGGAAATGTTCGGTTATTTGTAAAATGGTTTTGTTGTGGATGGCGGAACGGGTGTGGCACCTAAAACCCCACCCAATAGAAAGAACAGAGTCTAAGCTTTAATAAAAGTTGCCCTTCCCCCTCTGAGCCCTCTACAGACTCCTGGCAGAAAAAATTTTAATTCGGGGTTTAGTAAAAAAATAATCCTCATCAGTCAAACACCGGCTCCGCCATTCACAGTATTTTTGCGCAGGCATTTTGAAAAGTGAAATAAGGCCGCCGGAGAAAAGAGAAGGTGGCCTTAATTCCATCCACCGCTTTTGGTATTATATTGTTGGTAGGAAATTCGTATCAGAAAGTAGTCTCTTTAAGATAACGCTGTAACCTTTTTGTATGAGGAGGAAGCATCGAAAGCCTGTATAGCCGGTCAGTGTGAGACTTTAACCCACTAAACCTCCTACCGTGCAATACCTACCCATCGCATTTTGCCAGTTCGATAGAGTTTCTTTCCGTGCAATTTTCTTTTTCAATGTTAGTGGTAACTCTTCCGGTACTTCGAAATTGCGTATCCAAAGGCGTTCCTGATCCGGATCCGAGAGCGCGCGCGAAACGTTTAGAGTCCTCAGGGTATTTTCATAATTTGTAGCAGAATTCAATTAACTCGTTCACTACAACAACAGCGTTCTTTCCACACGCTCATGCGCACATAGTACATGCAGTACAATAAATATAAGCCAACTATTTTATTTTGCTTTGTGCTGCATTCAGCACTTCGCAATTTTCAACTATTTAAATGTGTAGATACACCTTTGAGTGGGTGTCCAACACTTGGAATGAGACGCGTTCATCTTTCGTCAGCTAATCTTAGAGGGGGATAGGTAGCCCATCAGCCACCACAATTATGAATGATGAGTCAGCGTATTGGCTGTAGATCGTATGTACATAGGTGCTCAGCTTCCCACTGGGGAATGTGACTGTTTTGTCTGTCGCTATGTTCGCCTTATCTCCACAGAAATGCCAGCAACTGCCATCCCAACATCAACCATCGCCACCAGTGGCATCAGCAACACGAGCACCATCACCACCACCACCGACAAATATGTATGTGGGTACCCTACCTACCTACCTACTCTCCCATTCACTTAACGCAAACTGCAGTTTTGTGCTTTTTTCAATTTTATTATTATTGCTATTGTTGTTGCTGTTAGTGTTGCCTTGACGCAGCGCATCAAGTATCAGCAACAGCAGCAGCGTAGGTATTCCTGGAAATGTCAGTCAGCTGTCGTTGGTAACTTTTAACTTTTGTTCGCCCGCCCGCGCCCTGAGTGGCACAAAGTGGCGCATGAATACATACACTTACATGCACACACACACACACAAAGTAAAAACAAGGCTAAATGACAAGCCACAAAAATGGGCAGATGGGGTTTATACGCCGTTCGTTAATGGCTGGACTTTCAAAAGCCATTTGGGTAACTATGTACCTACCAAAGAGATTGAACAAAAAAAATTTAAAAAAAATTGCAAAAAGCCGCAAAGAGGGTAGAAGTGGAAAAATTTAAGCGAAGCGGATGTAGTATGACTATTTTTTCTTTCTCTCTTTGCTCAATGTATATGCAATTTGATTAATCTTGTCATCCTGTACATATGAGAATACCTTACTAAGCCGCTATCCCTTTCTTCTCTTTTCTTCTTGCAGTTTGTGGCGGCCCGTATTTGTAGTAGTTGTAGCAGCATTGCAGAGAGCGCATTCTATAAGCTATGGCAACATTAATACCGTCCTCAAATGTTGAGGCCGCTTATGAAGATATGTTCAAAGAAATCACAAGAAAATTATATGGGGAAGAGACCGGAAATGGTTTGCATACATTGGGCACACCGGTTGCGCAGGTGGCGACCACTGGGCCCACAGCACCCGAAGGCGAGCGTTCATTCACGAATTTGGTAAGTCGAATGCTTGCGGCTGACTCACTGCAGCAAAATACCCATACAGGCACAAATATATGTACATATGTATGTATGTATGTATATATGCCTACAATGTCTCACTGCCCCTTTTTACTTATCGCATTTTTATCTCTCTTCTTTTGTTTTGTCTTCTCATTCCTTTTATCATCTGCACTTCGCCGCTGCACCTTCTACAGCAGATCGATCGCAGCGCTGCACCCACCATCGAATATGACAACAATGCCGCAATGGCAGCTAATGCAGCGGCCAATGTAGTGGCAACAGCTGCTGGCGCGACAAATGTTGTTATCCAACAACAACCCGAAGGTTCTGTGGTGGTAGCAACAACAGGCGGTAATTTCAAATCGGAAGATCACTTGAGTACGGCATTTGGTCTGGCGGCGCTAATGCAAAATGGTTTTGCTACTACCACAAGCGGCGCCACTGGCACCGCTGGTACGGACCAACAACAGCAACAGCAGCAGCAACAACCACAACAACAGACACAAATCGTACAGTGGACAACACCAACGGCAACAGGTGGTAAATTACAAAGCTATACGGCTGCCACTCAACAACAGCAACAGCAGCAGCAACAACAACAACAACAGCAGCAGCAGCAGCAACAACAGCTTCAGCAACAAGTTGGCACATCTAAGTCAAAGTAAGTGGCCTTAAAAGTGTGTATTTTGAGCGAATTCATACTTACATATGTATATATATATAAGTTCGTTTTTTATTAGGAAGAAGCGGTTTAATCTCTTGCATAAAAATTAATTAAAAATTCTGTATCTGTAAAAGTGGTATTCAAATGGAGAAAAAATAGTTTGAAACCTCGAATTTCTAATAGTGCCTTTTGTTGAAATTCACTCGGAAGTGAATTTCAGTTCCGAGTGATTTTCAGAACCTGACAACATCGAATATTTCATTGAGTTTTTTTTTAAGATATTCTATAAAAATTTGTTTGCAAAATTTTTGCATGTTGAAAACGAATATTTTATTATGGTAGAACGATTTTTTGAACGAGTAAAAACTTAGAAAAAGTAGATGAAATAATAGCATGTATCAAATTGATTTTTGAATCAAAAGTGGTATCAAATCCTTAATAATATAAATTTGTTGATGGTTTGAAGAATCAAATCATAAATAAAATTTATTTGTTTTTTTGATTCGTCGACCAAATAAAAAATAAATTTACTACTTATAGTAAATTCATATTTTATTAGGAATGATCGTTTTTTTGTATTAAAAAAAAAAAACAAATTCTAAACCTCGAATTTCAAGAATTAAAGAGAACAATATAGGATATTTAAATTCATTTTTTTAAGACATTCCATAGCGCATTTTTTGGAACAGCGCGCTTATATGGAGAAAATTTTATTCATACTTGCGAGTTTCCATAAATTTTCTAAAAAAAAAATACATATTTTATTACCGTAGAACGATTTGCACGAACAAAGAAAAAAATATTGGGGTAAAAGTTGTAGATGTATGCGTGAGTTTTTATTACTCTTATTTGAATCCCATTCAGTGCGAAAAAAACTGGCAACCCTACCGAACATTTTTCTTGACTAAGGACTAAGAACAATAAGTGAACTGTCTCGCAAGAGAGGCCGCAGCCGTGTCTACAATAGGGCCCTTAGACCTTTCTTGTCCCAATACTATTAAGGGGGAGCTCAGGAAGGAGAGGAACACGTCTAAGAATCTGAACTGGCATAACTCGGAAGGATTGCGTCAAGTAAAGAGTTTACTGGGAAGGTACAACAGGAAGATTACCAATTCCGCCCAAAAGAGAAGCTTACAATACTAAAAGGCACCCTTACAAAACACGGCTGACCAAGAGGGCATCTGTATAAGCTAGGAATATGGTCTCTTGATCTTTGTCGGTGCTGCGACTTGACCAGTGAGACACCGCTACATATTCTTGTCGAGTGTGATTCTCTCTACAGAAGACGCCCAATAGCGCTGTTGAGCTTTCAGAGAGAGCTAGGTTTAGAATAAGTATTGTGAAGAATAGAGGGCACAATACATCACTATGTCGCGATGCACTCCTCGTTTTAATATCTATCTATGGAGTTTTTAAAAAGCTTTGTATATTTCCTCAAGATGTCGTGGAAGCGGGCGAGGGAGTAGAGAAGGTATTAGGAGCTCTCCGCTGTTGCAGGAGGGGTAGGTAATTGGTAGGAAATGGGGCATGAAATCATAGTCTAGTCTAAAAAGTTTTATGGAGTCCGCGTCTTGTAGAATCCACTAGAGAAAACTACACCAATCAGATAGCTGTATTGAGTAGAGTAGGTGCCTTCTTAGAAATCATTTAGGACCATTATCTCATGTTTAATATGGTGCTCGTCGGCATCGTAGGACACATGTGAAGGTTGAAGTCTGCAAGAGTCTCTAGTATCTAGAGTCAATCAAACGCATTTCTTGTACCAGAAAAATAGGAATGAAACAAATTTTCTTAAATAAAACTTATGAGCCTTAAGAGCCAGTATCCGGTCGCATTTATTTTCGATTTTTGATGCACATTTTTTTCTAATTTTCCAACAAGGTTTTTAAAAAAATATATTCCTCAAATTTGTATAAGCTGTTCCATAAAAAAATACCTACTAAACTCTATCTTTCATATCTGCATTTTTGAAAATGTATCCAGAAACAGCATGCCCTTGTCTACTGCTTTTTCATCCCTTCCTCTCTTTTATGTTTTTTTTTTCTGTGCTTCCACCTTCTATTATTGCTTTCGCAGTAATTTCTTGCGTTCCAAAAACTTGTCCGTTATCTCTTGCACACTAGGGCCATACGAATCGCGTTGCAGTTCCCGCTCGCATTTTGTTACAATATTGGTTATCATGTCCTCTGCGGAGAAGTACTCAATGACCTCATCTCGTCGACACCACTTATCTATCACCGCCTTGCTCACGCGCTCATACTGCATGCGCACATGGTAGTAAGTGTCGAATTCCTGTGCGTACTTGCGCATTTTTTCCGCATCGATGCTGGGTACCTTCAGTGCGGGCTGGCGCTTTATTTGATATGGATCATAGGTTTCCGAGTAGTTTTGAAAACGCACCGCTTCCCAGTTCATGTTCAAAATGGTGTCGTAGATTTTCTTCGGATGCCCGAGTATGCCGTGACATGTGTCGATCAAGATCAGCTGACTATCGGGCACAATGTACTCCAGCTCCAGCTGGTGAACGCGCAGATCAGTGCCGCGATACTTCCGTTCACCAATCCACAATATAGGCAAATTTTCCGTTGCCACATTTGCCAATTCCTGTATCAGTGGCGAGTTTTGTGTGCGGTAATTGCGACGCTTATAGTTCTTGCCGTAGAGCATGTTGGCCTCGGCTTGGGTGAAGTTAATGTGCGCATATCGCTTCAGTTTGAAGTGCTCCGAGCGAAAGAGCCGATACATTTCCAAATCGATGTAGTCATAGGCGCGACGATGCATGGCAATCCACACCACTTGCGTTGAGAATGCCAAGAAAGTTTCGTAAAAGCGCTTATCTTTTATAGACTGCGAGATGTTAACGATTGGCGTGATGTGGTAGAAGCGTTTCATCTCGCCCTCGCCCATTATTATGGTGCTATATTCACGTGCCAGCAGCAGGCGATGCTGAGTGAGATATTCCGAGTATATGCGCTTGATTTCGTTGGTGTCTTCGCTTTGTATTTGCGCCTTGTCGCCGGTAATCTCATCCCGTCGTATCAGTACAAACTCCACCATTTTCAGATAGTACTCGAAGTAGATGATGAGTGCGCGCAGAAAACGATCGACGGTGAAGGTGTGCAGAAAATATATGAAATCCTTGGTGATGATTTCGGACGGCGCCAGGAAGAGCACGACGTTTTTTATGTCCTGCACAAGTATGACGTCGGCGTCGTGTGTGAGATCGGAGCGCTGAAACTCCTGACGAAATATCAGTTCCTCCAGTTGATTGACAGTCTTGCTGAAATTAAAGCCACACGTGTTTACATAGTCCTCCTTCACCAATTCGGCATCTTTGGTGTCTTCGAACTCAATGCGCTCCAGATTTTTGTTCCACACCCATTTACCATTGCAGTACTTGGGCACAAAAGTGACGGTGTGAATGCGTTGCATTGTTTGCGTGCGGTTGAAAAACTGGAAGAGTCAAATGCGCTTGAGATTTCGAATGAAAATACATACGTATGTACATATATATTCATTTGTGGGAAAATAAAAATATAAAATAACTCAGTTGTGAGAGTCACTTGAGTACTACCGCATTTCGAAACCGCCCAGCAATTTCAGTTTGGGTCAAAAAACGGTAATAGAAGATGAAACTGATGAATTGAGTCAAAATGTGCAACTTTAAGGTTAGGTAAAATCACAAAATGGTGGACCGCTGAAAGTCCTATTTTATGAGCTGCTTTATTGAATTAATTTGAGTGACTTATGTAGGAAAATATTCTTCATTTGTTTCCGTTATTTTTTTTTTTTATTTAGATAAATAAAATATTGTTACTACATATTCTGCAAGAATGGTAGAATACAAGATTGCGCATTCCCGACGGCGATGACATTTGTGAGTAAAAAGTAGCGAAGCCGAATAGGAGGATAAAAGAGAATGTGAGATTAATCAGTTATCTTAATATTCCATTTTTCGATAGGAAATGTGTTTACGTGTTTTAATTGCTTTAAATTGTGAAAATATATGATTTGTAATAAAAATTAATAAAGGAAATGTAAAAAAACTGTGATTTTAGTGAAAGTATAGGGGATTTCCAAGGCGAATTAATATAAGGTGATAGCAGGAGTACAAAAACAAAAATTTACATGTATTTGTTTTTGCTTTGGCGGCATAAACTGTCAAAATCTGTAAGAGTGTGTGTAGAAATTCAAAGAAAATTTTTCAGTTTGATATCAGAAGCCGTGCGGCGAAACACATACACAAAATCAGCTGAGCTAGTAACACCACCTTATATTAATTCGCCTTGGTGGATTTCAGTGCATTTATAGTTTTTGAGGCGTTTTTTACGAACATCAAGAACTGTAAAAATCGGCAAAACCAAAGTAGTATCCGTTTTCGAAATACGCCACCTTCTGTTCACTACATCGTGCATATTATGTGTATGATTTTTTTTCAATTTTTGCATTTGATTTTATCTTTTCTTATCCTATTTTAACATATCCAGTCTTATCCTATCTTACTTTATTTTATCTTATTTTATTTTATCTTGTCTTATCTTATATATTTTATTTTATCTTATCTTATATTGCCTTAGCTTATATATTATATCTTTTCTTGTCTCATCTTTACTTATGTTATTGTATCTTATCTATCTTATTTTATATATTTTACGAACGAAAAATTACACTGAAGATGGCACAACGCCGAAATCGAACGCAAACCAAACTTGACAAGGGATGACAGAAATTCGTTCCAAAATAAATGATTATATATTTTATGTTATCTTACTCTTGCTTTTTGTTATTTAGTTGTATTATATTTATACATACTTTTTTTCTTTTTATATGATTTATTATATTATCTTAACCTCACTTTATACTCAAAACATTCAACATTAATCCTCATTTTCTACTCTGTTTTCAGGTCCAAAAACCGCAACGACGCCACCACCGAAGTGATCTACACTAGTCCCTCGACCTCCGGCAACACCATGAATTCCGGTCAGGCCCAACAACAGACCGCACCTACATCATCGTCGAATGCTGGTGCGGCCACCAGTTCAAGTGGCGGCAGCAGTCGCAAGAAGTCCCACAACAACAACTCGTCGCATAACAACCACCAAAATGGCAACAATGCCAACAATAACAACGGCGGCGTACAAGTGCAAAAACGTTACGCTTGCACTCACTGTCCCTACTCCACCGATCGACGAGATCTCTACACTCGTCACGAGAACATACACAAAGAGGAGAAGCCCTTTCAGTGTTTCGCTTGTCTGAAGCAATTCAATCGGGCCGATCACGTGAAGAAGCATTTCCTGCGCATGCATCGCGAATTACAGTACGACATAAATAAGACGCGGCGTCACGTACCCTCGTCGAACACGGCCAACAGCGGCGGCGGCAATCACCATGCCGGCGGACGTGGCAACGTCACCATAACAGCGGTAAATACTCAACTCACAAACAATACGAACATCAGTTGTGGCTCACCCGAGCAAAAACCCAACATCATATTCCAGGGCGCGAACGTACAACTGGACAATGCATTCCTGGAGACGCAACGACAGCCCACATCATCGATCATGAGCATTGCGGAGACCATTGAAGCGGTGGCAACGGCCGCTGATGCGCCATTACCACAACTCAAACAGGAGAAGCAAGATGACATTGTTGGTGGTAGTGGTGTCGGCGTTGGCATCGGTGGCGGCAACATTGACAATGGTGGCATTGTTGGTAACAGTGGCGCCCCCACTGGCAATCTTAAGCCGAAACGTGAGAAACGATTCACCTGCTGCTACTGTCCCTGGTCTGGCGCGGATAAGTGGGGCTTGAAGCGTCATCTGAATACGCATACAAAACCGTTTGTGTGCTTGCTGTGCGACTATAAAGCCGCGCGCTCCGAACGCTTGGCCACGCATGTGCTGAAGGTGCACAATAAGCGCGCATGCAACAAGTGCTCCTTCCTTGGCGACACGCAAGAGGAGTTTCAGGCGCACATCAATGAAGTGCAGTGAGTATCTATTGTGATTATAATTAACATAAGTGTATTGTTGGTTAATACTAATTGCTTTGCTAAATAATTCAAAAGTAGAAGTCATCCACAGCAAAACCTAATAAAATAACTCCCACTAACATTTAGCTCTTAAGTCTTACGTAGTAAAACTAACAAAGTAGGCAGTAGCTTTTAATACTAATTTTCGAAAATCTAATATGTATTTGGAATTCTTGTTCTTCTTCTCTGTGCTTTCTACCTCGCCTCGTGCTCGCAGCCCCAACGACACGCGGCCAGCGCGAGGCAATCAAAATTCGACAAATAACTTTATAAGTAACGGCAATGCGTCGAATTCCGATTCGAGCTCGAACGTTTTGCGTACAATTGGCAACACTTTAATAACGAATAATGCCAGTGTAAATATATATCCAAATTCGAGTGTGGCATACTGGTAAATAAAAAAAAAACAGTTAATACAGCTAATCATTTGCTACAGTTAGAGAAGGGAAAATGGAATGTGGTTAAAATATGAAGTTAACGAAAAAAATTAAATTAAATGCAGCTTATAATAAAATTAAAAAAAAAAATGTTTTTGTTTAAATTAAGTACTCATATATTTAATAAAAAAAAAGTAGCGAAACTCCTTAATTACTTTAAAGTGAGGTTAAACAAAAGCAAAATAGTTCAATTACACATAGAAAAGAATAGAAACAACAGTTTATTACTTTTTAAATCCCAATATCTCCCCCCGGCCCCAAGATTTTGCACTTTTAGCTTAAAATCGAAAGTTGTTTCATAAATTTTTAATTTTCTTTCGCTGTAATACAATTTTCTTTCCTTAAAAAAAAAAATCACACCTGCTCTCTGCTCAAAGTCATACAACTCATAGTGGTGGCGGCGGCGGCGGTGGCTCATCCACTTCCAGCAATCATGGCGGCAATGTTGGTGGCGGTGGTTCGGTAACCATTTATACCACAACAACAACGAATGATAATGGCAGCGGTAACATAACCGGCGGTCCACTACAGGAAATCATTGTAAATCCCACCTCGATGGTGGGGTGGCGTTTGAGCGCCAATGGTTCGCTAATACCACCACACGATCTACTAACGGGCGGCTTGCCCAATGCGGCCGCACAAAAACGCGGCTCAGAACGTTTATTTCAATATCTTGAGGCAGACGGAAGTGATCCGGAAGACTATGCGCGGTAAAATAAATCAAAAATTAAATGTCATATCAAACTTTTTTTGATTTTACTTGTACAATTTATTGTGTGTCTAATGTGACTCCATCAAGTTTGTGTTCACAGTCTTTCGTTTGGTCACACCCGTATTCTAATTAATTTCTTATAAATATGTTTTTCTTTGCATTCTAGCGATTTTTATAGTATTTTTCTTTTCTGTTCTTTAAAATCAAAACACAAGCGCCTTTAAAAAAAGAACATTAAAAACTAAATTTTTTCTTTTATGATTTATGCCTAACAAAAATTGAAAAGTACATACATATGAGGCCGTGAGAGCAGAAGTGGCCTAACCCATATTTTTTTTACTAAACTTCTTGAAGTAGTTTCAACTATGAAAAATTTTAAAGTAATAGTCGTTGATTTCCTTATATTAAGGTGCAAATGTATGTAGAGTACCCTACAATTATATTCTTTAATTTTAAAATATTTAAGATGGGAAACTAATATAAAATAATAAAAAAAAATTGTGGGTTACGCCTTTTCTGCTCTCACAATCTCATATGTACAGTTACAACTAATTTGAGTAAAAAATAATTAGTTTAAAAAAGTATTGTCACTAAAAATATTATTTTTATTTGTTTTCATTATACTTTATTCTTTGTTTATTTTTTTATTTAATTTAATTTTATACATTTTTTATTTAAATATTTTATTTGTTAAATAATTATTTTTAATTAAGGACACGCTTTCTAATCTCTAACTCTCCCTCTATCTCTTTCCACAACTACAGTTTACTTAAAATGGACGCAATCAGTCGCAACACCGCTTCAGTCGCTCAGGATTTTCATAAGGCGGGAGGCGTGCAAGAGTTGAAAATTCCAGCTAATCATCAACTCCTGTTCAATAATAAACTGCCTTCACAATGGACGACCAAAGAGGCTGCGGCGCTACTCCATTCCCTAAGCAACAACAGCAACTTTGCCAACAACTATCAGCAACATCTGCAGCAGCAGCAGCAACATCAGCGCAATAAATACCACCACCAGCACCACAACAACAGCAATACCAACGGTCATATGCGTCAGCGACAACATTCGACGGGTGAGGATGATGAGAACACACCCTCGTCTGCCTCATCGACCACCTCATCGAGTGATGATGGCGCTTCGCCGNGCAGCAGCAGCAACATCAGCGCAATAAATACCACCACCAGCACCACAACAACAGCAATACCAACGGTCATATGCGTCAGCGACAACATTCGACGGGTGAGGATGATGAGAACACACCCTCGTCTGCCTCATCGACCACCTCATCGAGTGATGATGGCGCTTCGCCGTTAAAAGGCAGTGTTCGGCAATATGCGACTGATTCAGCAGCAACAACAGCAGCAGCCATGCATCACAGCAATGGCGGCAGCGGCAGCAATTATGGCAACAGTGAGCAGAGAAAGGCGATGTCGGCATTCTTGAGCGAAAATTTCGATCTGCAAGAAACATCTGAAACTGTAATGGAAATGATGGCAGCAGCAGCTACTAGCAACAACAACAAGCGCAAATACCAGCAATACCAACGGCTGGACAACGATGAAGATCAAGAAAATCAAGAGCAGCTTATTATTAGATCGCCTCCCGCGTACAACAAAGTCATAAATTACCACAACACCAACAACAACAACAACAACAGCCAACATACGAAAACCAGAACGCTCAACCAACGTGCAACANACACACCCTCGTCTGCCTCATCGACCACCTCATCGAGTGATGATGGCGCTTCGCCGTTAAAAGGCAGTGTTCGGCAATATGCGACTGACTCAGCAGCAACAACAGCAGCAGCCATGCATCACAGCAATGGCAATGGCGGCAGCGGCAGCGGCAGCAGTTATGGCAACAGTGAGCAGAGAAAGGCGATGTCGGCATTCTTGAGCGAAAATTTCGATCTGCAAGAAACATCTGAAACTGTAATGGAAATGATGGCAGCAGCAGCTACTAGCAACAACAACAAGCGCAAATACCAGCAATACCAACGGCTGGACAACGATGAAGATCAAGAAAATCAACAGCAGCTTATTAGATCGCCTCCCGCGTACAACAAAGTCATAAATTACCACAACACCAACAACAACAACAACAACAACAGCCAACATACGAAAACCAGAACGCTCAACCAACGTGCAACGAATGCCGCGCACAACAACCGCGAACATCGTCTTGATCTGCCGCACATTGATCGCGACAACAAAGAGAACAACAAGCAGAATGCTGCCACATTCCTCACCACTATGGAATATCAGAATTTGAATAAGGTTAGCACACAAATACAAAATTATGTCAAGGATATCATCAGTAAGTATTATGCGGAGACGCCGCTCATGTATCCGGCCATGCCGACGGCTACCGAGACGCCACACGGCAGTCAACAGCCCGCGGAACTACAACTGTCACAGCAACAACATCAGCAACCCTCACCAACGCGCCGCAAGCGCATGCTTAGCGAGACAGAGGAGTACATCGAATATTTGCGCAACAAAGAGGACATCACGCTGACCATCACACCCAAAGTGTCCGCCGCGCATAAGCAGCGGCATACCAGCGCCGTTTCGCACCTACACCAACAGCGACTAAGCCCCACGCACTCGACGCTGGCAGCAGCAACGCCGGCTGTGACACTAGCGCCCATTGTTACGACCATTCCACAGCAAATACAGACATCACAGCCACTACAACAACAGCCACAGCAACAGCCCAGCAAGCGCCGCAAATCGCTATCACAAATAGCCACACTGTTGCCATTGCTGGCGGATGCGGCCTGTCAGCAGCAGTATCTCACCGCGCCACTGGACTTTAGCAAGAAGCCTATGCACGCCGCCAACGTGGCCGCGACAATCATGCCCACACCCACGCCAGCAGCGCCTACGACATTTAACGCTTCGCCCACGCTCCCACCTACGCCTGCAACAGCAGTGGTGGCGCCCATAGCAGCAAAGGTCTCTGTCATACAAGCTGCACCCATGCAAAAACAAAAACCACAACAACAACAAAGCGCCGCTGCGCCGACTGCTGCCGGTGGCGGTCAGAGCGCCCACGACAAGCGTTCGTCACGCAAACAGGCGCAACCAAAGAAAATACGCGCGCCACCAGAGGTAATAGTAGCCATGTTGCGCGACAAATACCTGAATCGCATGGTCGATCATAAGCTGAGTTGTCGTGCGTGTGCGCAAGACAAGCAGCGCGCCGCCGCGATGCTCGTATTCAACTATCACACCAAGGGGTCATTGGCGTTGCACAAATACTGGAGGCATCGGGTGGTGAAAACAAGCTGTCGCCATTGCAAGCAAGCTTTCAAGCAGCGCAGTAGTTTGGTGGTTCACTGTTGGCGTGAGCATCGTGACGTCATGCAAAGCAAGGGGCGGAGGAGGAGTGTGAAAATGGTAAATGAAAAGATAAAGAAGCAGCGAAAGAGGGGAAGTAAGAAACAGTCGAAGCAAGCGAAAAAAGCAAAAAAAGCGGCGTTGAAGGCGTAAAGTGGAGTAGGAGGAAGTAGAAGTGTTAACATATGGACACACATGCATGTAAAAATGCGAACTGTAATGTGGGTGGATTANAAAGCAAAAAAAGCGGCGTTGAAGGCGTAAAGTGGAGTAGGAGGAAGTAGTAGAAGTGTTAACATATGGACACACATGCATGTAAAAATGCGAACTGTAATGTGGGTGGATTGCTTGGGCCAGCCCAAGTAGCTTGGAATAAGTTAGTGGGCGCGTAAATTGCAGTTACAAGTGGTGGGCGTGGGCTTTAATATGTGCATTCAATGTTTCAATGCGCGTAAAACAAAAATTAATTTAGGCTTAACCAAATTTTTTTTTTAAGAATGATTTTCAATGTTAAAAAAAAAATATTAATCCAAGAGAATTCAAAACGCAATGTTTTTTATGAATTGATTTTTTTTGCCCTATAGCCCAAAAAGCATTTTATTATTTGCAAGCTGTATGGTTTAAAAATATACAGTGAGCTTCAAAAAGCTTGGCATGCATGTCTATGAAGTAACCAACTGCGACATACTATCTATGACGTAGAATATTAATGGTCTGAAATATGCAAAAAATCGTTTTGAGTTTGGAGAGTTGACCTTTTAAACAACCAGTTTGAGGGATATGGCTTTCTACAACGAATAACAAATACTTTTTTAAAATTAAATTTTATTTTAGGATAATGTGGTTTCAATTATTTCAAAATTTATTGGGTCAAGTAATGTCTCTTCAACTTTTTCCGAGTGCTTCCAATTCTCAAAACCAAAAAAAAAATTAAAAATTTAGATAAAACTTTCTGCTGCAGTTTCATATCACCACTTTTCAGCGTCTTAGTATTCCGTTCAGCTATAAGTTTGATATGCACGTCAAAGCCATAACCCTGCTTGTCTCATTTGTCGCAAATTTTCGCGAGCTCAAAAGCCTTCCAGCCACACAGATTTCTCTGCTTCAAAATTCAACTCAAAAAGTCCTAAATATTTCATCAACACTCCATTTTTTTTGTTTTAAATAAAACATAACTGAGTAGATACATAAAAACAATTTTTGGATAAGGAAAAAGCGCGGCCATGGGTAGAAATAACCAGCCATAAGAAAGCGGTCGGACACACTCGAATAAAAACTTTTATAAGATAGAAAATACATACATGCATATGTAGCTAATGAAAAGCAGTTTTGCTTCAATCTTTTTTTATATTTCATTTTACATTTACCATTATTTAAATTGCCAATAAGTGTACGCCGTTTAAGTTACTTACATTTAAGTTATAATGTACCTGAAATATGTTTTCTCTTAAAACTTAAAGGAAAAAGGAAAACTGCTTATGCAGCATGTATTAAATTAATATTTGAACAAAAAATAAAAATAAAAACACATTGCGAAAAAGCCTTTCATACTTAATTAAATTAAATTATATTACATTAATTATATATACATATATGTTAAATTATAAACAAACTATGGTTATGTATTATATCGTATTTGGCGCCATCCTAATGAAGTCACAAAATACAGTTAGTGGCTAAACACATACTCACACATGTAAAAGTTGCGCTCGAGTATGTTCAAATAGTGTTTACACGAAGCTTTAATTTGCCAATTCCATTGATGAAAATTTGGTTATAACAGAAATATTTATATACATACATACACTGTAATTTAGTAAAAGTTTTAGCCTCGTTAGGTGGTAAATTTATATGAGAATTTAATTAATGTTTTGTTTGTGGTACGAAGCAAAGAAACTTAATATACAGAATTTATGTTGCCATTTGCCCAAGAGCAAATATAAAAAGTANTGAGAATTTAATTAATGTTTTGTTTGTGGTACGAAGCAAAGAAACTTAATGTACAGAATTTATGTTGCCATTTGCCCAAGAGCAAATATAAAAAGTAATCTTAACACACACACAAACACTTCGTACACACACACACACACACACACACGTATAGCATAAGATAAATGTTTTTACAAGAAACCAGCAAAGGTAAAGGGAAAAACTAAAAACAACATTTTGTAAAGGGTTTTCGACAACACTCGAATCTTTAATGATTGCAGAATTGTTTCACCAACTTGCCACTTGCGTACTTTATACATATAAATCTTATTTATGTGTCTAAATATAAAATACAAGTAATTTTTACAAAAGCATATAATTTTTTGTATGAAATTGTGAATTCCAAAATGTATTTTTTTATATTGTACTCATTTGAATGCCTTATTTTATTGTTTTACTTTTTACTTTAATTAATTTTATTATATTTTCACGTATGCTTTAAGTCACCTTTAAGTCGCCTTTTTCTTGCATAAAATTATATTTAGTTTATACACAAGGAAAGCAAACAAATATGCATACATGTATGTACATACACACATATGTATGTGTGTATGCAAAATTAGAAACTCACTTAAAACTTAGTACATAATAGTAATTGCAACGCATTATACTCATTTCCATTTGACCAAATAGTCAAACTAAAAAACAACAAAGACCTTTATTTAAAAACCAATAATAAAAATTAAAAAAAGCACTTGATGTACGTAGCATATAAAAAGCGAGCGTTGATTACCATACGAAAGCGAAAGTAATGGACTGAAAATGCAACAAAAGAAAAAAAAACAAACAAAAACACGTACATACAAACCTAAAAAAAAATACAAAATAATTCGATTTTAAGCTAAAACAAATTGAAATGATTTTCCGTTCAAAAACGCTGTATTTGAGAAGCGCTAGCAAAGCACCATAGCGTATAGTAAAAAATATTGTAAACGCCCTTTTGCAAATATAAAATACCAAATTACACAAAATTTAAAAATCTACTACGGCACAAAAAATTAACTTAATTAAAAATGAAATTAAGTAAATGCAAATTGCTAAAATAATTCGAATCACAAAAAACATCATATATTTAGTCGATGGAAGTTAAGTAAATGAAAAAGACAACTTGCAAAAAATAGAAGAGACAAAGCCAGTAGTGAAGTTTAAAATATGTCATAATGGTAATAGAACCATTTAAAAGTCATTGACATAAATAAAAAACTAACTAAAAGAATTAAAATTTAAAAGCAAAAAAAGTACTGCAGCATCAATGTAATGCTGCTCCGTATGGTAATGGTAATTGAATGTCAAATGTGGTTTTAGTTTAAATTATATTTCCGAACATTAAAAATAAACATCTTTAAATTAGTTTAAAATAAAAATAATTATCGTGTTTTAAATGTACTTTAATGCATGGTCATGATACAATTATTTACAGGTATTGTCTTCCCAGAGAGTCCTCCTAGGTTCTAAGTAAGAGAGTCCTAAGTGCAGCGACCTAGCAATATCAGCTGTTTCTCCACAGTCCTGGCGTTTATAATGCATAGATACCAGGGATGTTGCGAATATTTGCATTCGCATTCGCGAATGTGAAAAATATGACATTGGAAACATCCCTAATACATACATATGTATGCACATTGGGGTGGTCCTTAAATGTAGGGAGCAAATTTTTACATCAGATTTCCTAAGCCTCAACCCCTAGGTCGATGCTACTATAGTTGAAGATATCACATATAAATTTTGGTCCCGATTGGAGACGGTTAAGACGTGTCGCATAGGGTGCAAAGTTCAGATTCCTCTATGGAGACTCAAAAAATTAACACCCTTATTGCGAGTGTCGACTAGTAGTAGATAAACGACTCTTATTCGATCATCGCTCTCCGTGGTATTGTGAATGTCGATTTCTCGTTCAATAAGCATCTGTGAATAGTTTTTAGTCACTCATCCTTCTACAACTGTTTTTCTGTAGAAGGCTGAGCGAGTATAAACTATTCTTACTCCCTTATTGAACGAGAAAATACCACGAATAATCGATAATCGACTAACAGTCGTTTATCTACTGCTAGTCGACACTCGGGGTGTAAAATCAATTTTTTTCCGTCTAATACCCAAAATCGATCTATCATTGCCGAAGATATCACATATAAATTTCGGTCCCGATTGAAGTGTGGCACAGGATTCAAAGTTCAGATTACCCTATGACGACGTCTAAAACGTTCCCAAGACAGTCGGGTCTACGTAACCGGAACGACCCAGATTTATATTTGGCCAAGGACTGTCACTCCAGCAACACTCCTCAAAAACTCTTTGGGGGGCTTGTATGCTGCTACAACGACAACGACGACGTCTAAAAGCTGGGAAGAGCATCTGAAGACCTGTAACTTCACCTCTGGTGTGAGTAAGCTTTGGTCAACCGTGAGGTCACTGCCCAATCCGACGAAGCACGACGACAGAGTCGAAATTTCTTTCGGCGACCATGCTTCGTCGGACCCGGAGCGATGCGCGAGCTATTTTAGCCGGCAGTTCATACTGCATCCTCCGGTGGACAAAGCCAAACGTCGAGTGACCAGAAGGCTGCACAAACTGCCAACAACCTGTGCCCCCCTTGCTTTCACTTGCGGTGAAGTTCAGGTGGCCATCGGGAAGGCGAAAGCCTCCAAAGCCATGGGTCCCGACGGAATATGCATGCTGATGCTGAAAAATTTGGGTCCTGCGGGGGTAGCGTACCTAACGGAGGTCCTCAATTTGTCTATGGCCACTCTCATCATCCCAATCGGTAATGTTTAGAGACAAATCGAGTAAACTTAGAAAAATAAAACAGTGGGTTCCACAGGGTGGTGTCCTTTCCCCGCTACTGTTTAACTTTTACATTTCAAAGCTCCCTCAACCACCAGAGGGAGTCTCGATTGTCTATTACGCCGACGATTGCTCGATCATGGCGACTGGGAATGGAATTGATAACCTATGTTCGAAAGTAAACGGGTACCTCTCCGAACTCTCTCGCTTCTTCACTGCAAAGTGTCTAGTCCTCTCCCCTACTAAATCCTCCGCGACCCTTTTCACAACCTGGACGAAGGAGGTCAGGCTACCGCTGGGAATTCACGTCGATGACACACCAATTCCGACGGTGAATAATCCCAAAATACTCGGAGTAACATTCGACAGCCTGCTCTCCTTCTCTGCGCACGCAACCGCTATTGTCAATAAAGTACAGAGCCGCAACAAGGTCCTCAAGTCGTTAGCCGGCAGTACTTGGGCAAAGACAAATAAACGTTGCTGGCAACATACAAGGCAATAGGCCGGCCGATTTTAAACTACGCAGCGCCAGTGTGGTCGCCGGGGACTAGTAGGACGCAGTGGACGAAGCTACAGACTGTACACCGCACTCAGGACAGCGACAGGATGCCTCCTGATGTCGCCCGAACATCACCTCCACAACGAGGCACAAATGCTCCCCATAAAGGAGCACAACATAATGCCCTGCAAGCAGTTTCTGATCGGGAGCCACAGAAGCTGACAGCTGCTTGAAGAGGAGCCCTCGCCTAGGCACGTCAGGAGGCATCCATATGAACTGACGGACGAAGTCCCTACCCTAACGGCTTTGTCCTTGTGGACCGACCCGATAGAGGCTGCACGCTTCCTAGGGCTACCGTTAGTGGAACTTGACGACAACGACTGAGATATCAACCGATCTGGACGGGGTTGTTGTAGCCGCTACAACAACAACAACAACAACGTCTAAAAGCTTGAACAGACGGCAACGCTGATACGGATTAACCCGGACTTAATCCGTCTGTTTATGCTTGACAAAAATGTATATGTGATATCCTCGACTTAAGTAATATCGATTTTGCGCATTAAATGAAAAAACACATTTTTAATTTTTTGAGTCTTTAGCATCTAGCCTTTGCCCCTTTGCTATACATCATTTATACAATTTATATGTGATATCTTCGATTATAGTAGTATCGATTTTGGGTATTAGATGAAAAAAAAAATTAACCCACAACCCCTACACAAGAGTTTACATGACTAGTAATGTTTTTCCATGAACCACTTATTTTACTCATTTAGTTAGTGCTTGGTTATACCTAGCTGGCGACAGTATGTTTTGGTAATTTGTCACAAAAATTTCTACGCAATTGATTTACAAAGTTGCAAGTTTTCCAAAGTTTCGGTATATGGTGCTGTCGTTGCACGGTAAGTAAAAATTTGCTTATTCAAAAATGTATAACAAATTAACTTTTTCTTTTTTGGTTTCATATATACGATATATTCGATTGTTTTATGCTTGGTGAATTTGTTTTTATGTTGTAATATTACATGTGGGACATTGGGCATATAATATACTATAAATTTCCTGCAGAGGATTTTCTCTGCATAAATCTTTGGCTGCTTTAGAGGATGATCTCTCCGAGCTTTGCCGCTTCTTCACTGCAAGGAGCCTAACCCTCTCCCCTACAAAATCCTCAGCAAGACTTTTCACCACCTGGACGAACGAGGTCGGGGTATTCACGTCGATGACGAAAATCCTCAGAGAAAATAAAGTACAAAGCCGCAACAAGGTCCTCACGTCGCCAGCCGGCAATTGTGTGGTCGCCAGGGACGGAATGACTCGGGTTTTACCCGACCAAGTGCTGTTGTTTCGGCGATCTAACCCCGTTTAGGTCGGCGAAGTATCTCAGAAGTTGTCCGTCTATAGGGCTACATTCACTACGTATTCTTCTACTCAGGGCTGGCATCGAGTCAAACCCAGGGCCAGAAAATTACACCTGCTGTGTATGCCGGAGACGATTACACCACAACTCCACCTCAGTCAAGTGTAATGCCTGCGAGGGGTGGAGTCACCTCAGAGTCTGCTCGGGACTACGGACACATAGACAGTGGACCACGTCGTACGTGGCCCCCTGTTGCTCAAACAGAGCAGCCTCCATGGCTAACCACAGTCCGCCCGAGCAGCCTTACACAGTCACCACAACACAACCACATAATAACACCACAGACCATACCACAGCCACGACAGACCACATAACACACACAACCGCACCACCACCCACACGCCGCCGCCAACAACTCCTGGTTCCCCCTACAATCTGCACGGTATGTCAGACCAGGATATTCCGTAATGTGGCATCAGTCAAGTGCAACACTTGCCTTGGCTGGTGCCACTTTAGGGCATGCTCAGGTCTGCGTACCACGCGAGATTGGACTGGGCCCGTGTTGCGCTGCTCGGTCGCCGACCCCAATTGCGACGCCCCCCGCCACCACCACAGGGCGGCAATCATCACAGCAGCGCGCACAGCCAACGGCGGCAAGAACACACACATCACTTACACCCCACATCACGACACGTCTCCCGAACCACATGAAGCTCCTTAAATTTAACTGCAACGGGCTACAGAGCAAGATTGAGGAGATAACCGTCTTCATGTGTCGGCATGGTATATTGATAGCTGCGGTCCAAGAGACGAAGTTGCACAGCAATTCAACTTTGTTGAATTGCGCCGGGTACAACGTGCACCGTCGAGATCGCGAGCGAGATAATGGTGGTGGCTTAGCGTTCATCACGCACCACACCGTGCAGTATCGTCTTATCGAAGCAGACATCGACCGCAGGGATACCACCCTAGAATGTCAGGGCATCGCTATCCGGTCAGGCGATGTCGAGCTCGAAATATTTAACATATACATACCCCCTGTCACCTGCTGCCCGGCAGGATATCACCCTGATATAGGTGCGCTCCTCAGAGGTGAAAACCGTATGGTAGTAGGTGACTTTAATGCGCACCACGATCTTTGGCATTCAAGCCTGTCAAACGATCGTAGGGGAACAGACTTGGCTGAGCAGATAGACGATTCGACATTCTGCACAATGAACGACGACGCACCCACCAGGATTATGGGTAACTGCAGTAGCTCGCCAGACATCACAATAGTCAGCGCTGGTCTGATAAACAGCATAACGTGGCGACCTATGCTGACTCTAGCATCAGACCATCTACCCATAGTCATCTCGATAGATAAACCAACCGACTTTGCCTCCGCCAAACACCGGACCTATATCAACTTTTCTAAAGCTGATTGGAAAGGTTACGCGGAGTTTACCGAAAACACCTTCACAGCGCTCCCCACACCAACCGACGTCCATCTCGGTGAACGTAAGTTCCGCAGGGCTGTCACTGCTGCTGCAGCTCGCTTCATACCGGCAGGATGTATATCGGACCCACGTCCAAACTTCCCTGCCGAAGCGGCTGTTCTAGCCGATGAGCGTGATAGCCTTCGTCAGGCCGATCCCGGAGATCCCCGTATCAGGGATCTCAACGCGGAGATTCGGCAACTTGTAAACGTACATAAGCGGAAGAAGTGGGAGGAGCATCTGAAGACTTGTAATTTCACCTCTGGTGTGAGCAAGCTTTGGTCAACCGTGAGGTCATTGTCTAATCCGACGAAGCACGACGACAGAGTCGAAATTTCCTTCGGCGACCATGCTTCGTCGGACCCGGAGCGATGCGCGAGCTATTTTAGCCGGCAGTTCATACTGCATCCTCCGGTGGACAAAGCCAAGCGTCGAGTGACCAGAAGGCTGCACAAACTGCCAACAACTTGTGCCCCCCTTGCTTTCACTTGCGGTGAAGTTCAGGTGGCCATCGGGAAGGCGAAAGCCTCCAAAGCCATGGGTCCCGACGGTATATGCATGCTGATGCTGAAAAATTTGGGTCCTGCGGGGGTAGCGTACCTAACGGAGGTCCTCAATTTGTCAATGGCCACTCTCATCATCCCAGACATCTGGAAGGTGGGGAGAGTGGTCCCACTGCTCAAACCGGGGAAACCTGCCAACAAAGGAGATTCTTATCGTCCGATAACACTCCTTTCCCCGGTAGCGAAGACACTCGAGGCCTTGCTACTCCCGTACTTCACAAACCACCTGACCCCAGCGAAGCATCAGCATGGTTTCCGTAAAGTGCACAGTACAACAACAGCACTTAACGCCATAAACACTCAGATAACTCGTGGCCTTAACCGTAACCGTCCCTGTGAGAGAACGATTCTAGTAGCGTTGGACTTGTCAAAGGCGTTTGACACCGTCTGCCATTCCACGCTACTAGAAGATATAGAGGCCTCCTCTCTCCCACAGAGGCTCAAACGGTGGTCGGCAAATTATCTGAGTGGTCGACATTCGTCGGTAATGTTTAGAGACAAAACGAGTAAGCAGCGAAAAATAAAACAGGGGGTTCCTCAGGGTGGTGTCCTTTCCCCGCTACTGTTTAACTTTTATATTTCAAAGCTCCCTCAACCACCAGAGGGAGTCTCGATTGTCTCTTATGCCGACGATTGCTCGATCATGGCGACTGGGAATGGAATTGATGACCTGTGTTCGAAAGTAAACGGCTATCTCTCCGAACTTTCTCGCTTCTTCACTGCAAAGTGTCTAGCCCTCTCCCCTACGAAATCCTCCGCGACCCTGTTCACAACCTGGACGAAGGAGGTCAGGCTACCGCTGGGGATTCACGTCGATGACACACCAATTCCGACGGTGAATAACCCCAAAATACTCGGAGTAACATTCGACAGCCTGCTCTCCTTCTCTGCGCACTCAACCGCTATTGTCAATAAAGTACAGAGCCGCAACAAGGTCCTCAAGTCGCTAGCCGGCAGTACTTGGGGCAAAGACAAAGAAACGTTGCTGGCAACATACAAGGCAATAGGCCGGCCGGTTTTGAACTACGCAGCGCCAGTGTGGTCGCCAGGGACTAGTAGGACGCAGTGGACGAAGCTACAGACTGTACAGAACACCGCACTCAGGACAGCGACAGGATGCCTCCTGATGTCGCCTGAACACCACCTGCACGGCGAGGCGCAAATGCTCCCTGTAAAGGAGCACAATATAATGCTCTGCAAGCAGTTCCTGATCGGGAGCCACAGAAGTGGCCACCCAAGCAGACAGCTGCTTGCAGAGGAGCCCTCGCCTAGGCACGTCAGGAGGCATCTATATGAACTGACGGACGAAGTCCAGAGGTTCATTAAGCAACCTCTGGACCCGACAGCGTACAGACAGGCCCTGAACGGCATTCACAGGGACTCAGTCTCGAGTTATGTAGACTCTAGACCTGTGAATGCCGTTCTAGGCATACCACCCCCGGACATAGACGAGACGGAGCTTCATCTGCCTCGGGAGACACGCACAACACTCGCACAACTTCGCTCCGGCTACTGCAGCAGGTTGAACTCCTACTTGAGTAGGTTGAATGAGGATGTGCCGAATGAGTGTCCGGCATGCGGAGAGACCCCACATGACTCGAAACATCTCTTCGCATGCCCGGAAAACCCGACAACCCTAACGGCCTTGTGCCTGTGGACAAACCCCACAGAAGCTGCACGCTTCCTAGGGTTGCCGTTAGTGGAACTTGACGACAACGACTGAGATACCAACCGTCCTGGGCGGGGTTGTTGTAGCCGCTACAACAACAACAGCAACAACAACAACCCGACAGCACACCGACAGGCCTTGAACGGCATTCACAGGGAATCAGTCTCGAGTTATATATACTCTAGACTTGTGAATGCCGTTCTGGGCACTCAACTACCAGACGTGGACGAGACAGAGCTGCGCCTGCCTCGCAGATGTGCTAAACGAGTGCCCGGCATCCGGAGAGACACCCCACGTCCGCTTCCTGGGTCTCCCATTGCCTTGGCCCGTTCAACGCATTTCTTGAAGGGCGGTGATGTCAGCTTTCGTCCTTAAGAGGACATCAACCAGCCGGTCAGAGGCACAACAACAAAAACAACAGGCACATTCCAGGTACATGTCCACATGGGTTTCTCACGTTGCCTAGTATACGAATGAGGTCGCAAGAGTCGGGTATGAATATAGCTGTGCAACAACAACAACAACAAAAACAACAACAACAAATATACTCCATTGCACTCCATTATTAGATTATTGGTAATATAGAAAGATCTATGTTATACCTAAAATTAGTTAGAGAACTAAGAAAAAACAACAAAGGACATTTTTCGTATGCTATATTTTATTTCTAAATAAAGGATTCACTTAAAATTCTAATATTTAATTCATCATTGAACGATGCGGATATTAACGGGCATCGAAAACAACCACTGAAAGAAAAATATATAAAATTAAATTTAGAGTGATATCGTTGAATTGATTTTAAATAAAGATTAAATTAATTATTTGCAAACAGTCTGATTTCCGTATAAATCTAAACTTTTATATAACTTTGTCTACGCGAAACACGGTACCAATACAAGTTTGTGTGTACCTGCACTTCAGTAAAAGGTGGCTTCGCAGAGAGTTCACTCACATATCGTCCCCGTATGCCAAAATCATGAATGTGTAAACAAAAGATTTTTTAACGAGACTTAACTCAACATTCTTGTAACTGACATTGTAGGGTATGTGGTTTCCGTGTACGCATGGTATTCTGGGTCTTGGTATAACATGAACATCCAAAGGTTAATCAAGTCAACCCAATAAATTGCAAATTTATAAATTTGCACAGTCATGCTTTTGGCATAACGGTGACGATATGGCTATTAACTTTGTGAATTGTTAATTTCGAGTAGACTCTCTATTATGAAAAAAGTCGTAAGTGCTTAGAAATTACCCACTTTCGATTTGTACGAAAACAACATTTACGCTCTACTATTATAATTAAGGTTTGCATATTTGATAATACATATTTTTAAGGAAATAAATGGTATACTTACAGCGCTTTGTACGCTTCTTGTACATGATGCGGTAGCCACATTCACGACAACGTATGGGATCACGCGGACGCATCTCGTTTTCATGATGACACTCTGTATGCGATAAGATAAAAGAGGAGTAATGCAATAATTTTTATAAAAAAATTTTGGAAATCTGTATAAAGAACATTTCGTTTATTTGCATTCGCGTTCGATGCATATTTTAATGCAGTTAAGCAAAAGATACAGATATACGGAAAATCAAAAACTTTTTTGGTACTTGTAGCTAACTTTTTATAGATTCTTTCTGATTTGACCACTCTCATGGGTCTGTCAATCAGATACTGGAAAGCGTATGAAGCACTGCTAATCTGAAACGCAGCTACACCATATTCAGCGAAAGAACGATGCTGCTGCCGTATGCGTATATCAACACTGTCGGACTAAACGATCGACCCGCTGTTGTGCATGGAAAAGCGCTCAAAATGGAAATACACCTATCTATCATTGGTAGAAATTCGTTTTCTTCATTAAATAAATCTACAATTTCAACATATTTCAAATCTTCTTCGGACAAGTTCTTTTTCCCTTTCTTACATACATAAATTGTACCGGAGAATGAGTTCACTGCCCATAACTAGATCATAAATCTGTTGAAAATGCTTCGCGCTTTTGTACCTTTTCTCTGGAACATTTAAGCTCTAACCAGAATTACTGCGGTGAACGGTGAAGCGGTTGCCGGTAAGTGAACATCTGAACAGTTGACGCAGTGAAATCCGTCAGACTAAACACAAGTGCTGAAAATTATCATTCAAATTAAATATTTTTTTCGGTACATGCATGTACATATGTAGATTTTCTGGAAAAAAAGTATGAAAACATTGGCAACTTGTGCAAATAAGAAAAATTACTACAATCAACATTGTGCCGTCCACGATGGTCAGCAAAAATATAAATACATTTAAATCAACCGAAAAACGTCGGTTTTAAAAACGCTGCCATATGCCTTTGAGTTTTAATTTTCACAGCGGTTAACCGTCGACCGCTTTGTCGTCGTCTGCTGCAATACTGGGTAGAGCTTTAATCGTATACAATGGGTGCAATCCAGACACCGAAACAGCTGGAGTATTTTCATTGTAAAAGCGTAGTTGTAAAGACGCCGTTAGTGAATCCAGATACGATTTTATTATAGGCCAGTACTCATTTTCATTGATCGATGGGGGCTACTTCTGTGTGTTTGTTTACCTGCCAACCGTTGTAGGGAAATTTCTACTCCTAGATCGGCTGTAATCATAGGAAATTTTTTAATTTACTCCATAGTGACTTTTTCTACTTTTGGGATCGTTCTTAACCATCGCCAAAATATTTTCAATATGCTGACTATGTAGTGGCGATGAGGTTTAGTTATTGTCTTCATTTGCAAAATGTGTTCTTCTGTAGGTTCCAGCAACGTTGAATATTTAGCAATTGTCATTAAAGCATAGATGAACATCCGCAAAGATGTTGCCTCTACAACAACAACAACATCCGCCTTGTTATAGCAGCAAGATTTTCTTGTGAAAGTACCCCTAAATTTACAACTTTTCTATAACTTCCACCACTTCTGGAAATTTTTTTGAAAATTTCCTAATAGCCTTATATTTTTTTCAACCATCTTGTTTCACATAAACGTGATATATTAGGAGCAAAATGTTTATCACATCTTTAGGATAGAAATAGTACATATTTCTTATTTCTGAAACCTCGTTTAAGACATTACGGGTCAGTTTTTCAGTGCACGGAAGTGGTTTAAACTCAGCTTAAATGCCCGATCTGGCTGGGCATGAATCACGTATGACGACAATCGTCTGGACGATATCGTGTTGAGATTGTCTTGCTTCAGGAAAACCAAAAATTGTTTGGTCGTTTGTGCGATATCGTCAACTCGATTTAAATTTTGCTTCATGTAACCCAGCAAAACAAATACAGTGTTTTTACGACATCGTTTAGTTAAATCATAAACAGACGGCAGCGTTGATCCGGATCAACTCGGGAATTAACTGCAGTTGATCCGGACTAAGTCCGAGTTAATCCGGATCAACGCTTCCGTCTGTTTAACCCTGGAAGTGCTTCGCTCTTTTGACCCTGTCTGCGGGCTTGTTAGTCGAAACGACTAACACCAACTTTGAATTGAAATAACCAACATAAAAGAGTTAAAAGCGAAAATACATTTTATGAATTTTAGCACAGTATACAGTAATCCAGATAGGCAAAACAAAAAATGTAAATATGCTTATTTGACAATTTATTTGAATGTATTGGTTGATATTTTTTCACAGTTGTCGTTTTCTTTAACCCAAATGAAATCCAATTTCAATATTTTCTTATAGTGGAAAATATTTTCAAGTCACATAAAATAAAACAACGAGAAAAACAAAATTCCTAGCAAATCAGGCTTGCAGCGTAAGCGATTATAACCGGATGCAGTTCCTACATAAGTCATATCTGGTTTCAAACACAACTTTGAGTGAATAATGGTGGGCTGATTTTGGAAAATGGACCCATAAATTAGGGGGTAAAACAATTATTACTTAGCTTAAAGGTAGAACTCTCTAATTTTCAAATATACCACTCTTATAGTGGAGACCTCCAAAGTTTTTATGAAATATGTACCCAAAGTTATATATCGACGCTCGAACTAATGCAGGAAAGGTTTATGCAGATAAGCAAGGCCGTTTTTTCAACGGTATAAAATGTATATACACATATTCTTACATACATATTTATCAAAATATTCAGAATGACGAAATGAATTGGTTCAGTCCTGTCTGTTTGTAAACACGCTAACTCGAAC
>NW_016158751.1:94823-112976 GCF_001687245.7 Rhagoletis zephyria
AAAGGATGGATCAATGCTTCGAGAAGCAAACAAATTTACTAGGAAAGAAAGTTGCATCAATTTTTATTTTTTCCAATTTCAATTTTTTATTTTTTATAATTTTTTGTATTTCACATGGCACGCTTTGATTTAGAAGAAAAAATTCAGAACAGTTTTTGACACTTTCGATACCAGAAGCAACAACAAAATACACGCAAATGTTGTTTTTGCTCTACTGATACTGCCTGTTTAATGTGCCTTGCTGTATACTGTGAATTTTAGTTCTTTATAGTTATTCAAACACATAACCAAAATATTTAATACATATTATTTTCTCTGTTACATATAATAAACAAAATGATAAATGACTTCAGAGAGAGGTACGAAGCGAAACACGATTTTTGTTAGTCGAATCGACTAACGAAGCACGTCCAGGGTTAAGCTTTTAGTGAACGACTATCGTTTCAAAGTTACGTGATTCACGCCCTGTGGCTTAAACCAAGAACAGCCAATCAATTGTAAGCCAGGTGATCAATTTAAACTCAGTTTACTTAAACCAAGTTTAGACTGGCACTGAAAAACTGGCTCTAAGGCAGCTGCCTCACCCCCTGGCTACGCCGCTGATTTTGTTAAACATTAATTTATTTTAATTCACAACTGCAATATTGTGAGCTTCCACAAGCACGGCTTTGACTCATATAGTGCAAGAAATTTAAGCGCAAAAACTTTTTACATAAATAAAAATTAGCTAATTTCGCAATTCACGTCACCGGCATGCTGCTACAATCGCACCTAAAGAACATACATGCACGTGCAATCGGCTTGCCCCAAAAACTGGTATTATGTGCGGGCTTTTGTTAAAGAGGGTAGTCCAGCAGTTAACGAAGACGATAAAAAAATTACCTTCTGGCAAAACATAGGTTTTCGCGTAATGGGACACAATGCAACTGTTGGGGTAGTTATAACTTCGAAGTATTGAACGACTTGGTCTAAAAGACCATAGCCTAAAAGAACATGCATGTTTATCAAGGCAATTGTGCGCTCATTGAGCACTGTCTCTGTTTTGTAGTTACATTGCCATTGTACGGAATATAGGCTGAACTAAATCCGGAAAATTTTTAAAATTTGGCTAGTAATGGAACCACTTTATCCATTACAATAAATGTAATTGTACAATTATTGTATTTATGAAGATGCATAAAAGCGACAAGTTACAGGAATCGTGCTTCCAACTACATTTTTGGATTCGTTTACTTACCGCCACAGATGTATGTCATCGCTGTTTTCAGCACAGTATCCTTAGAACTGCTCTCGGACATGATTTTTTATAGTTATTTTCAGCAAAATTGTAGTTAAAATAAGCAATTTCCTCTACCGTTCGTATTTGCAATTTCTGGTGGAATCCGACAGTGTTCGTTTGTTTTGACAGCAAAATGAGGTAAAGGTTTGTTTGTTTTGTTGCGAGGTACAGCAGCAGAGATTCCATCCCACTCTTTTATTTTCGGAATATTTATCGATATACGAAGGTACACATTAACCGATAACTTAACGGGCAATGAAGTGCAGTTTTCTCTCTCTGCAAGCTAGATATGGGCAAAGAAGGTAAATTTATACATTTATAGATTTATGGGTCGATTACGGATAGCAACGTAACCACGGTTCGGTTGTCACCTGGCAACGCAACTGGAAAAACAATTTGTATTACGAATGGCAACTATCGTCAGTTGCTGTAGAGTTATCGATAATCGAAATTTGACTGTTTGACAACAAGCTGTGCGAGTAAAATTAAATTATTAAAATAAAAATTTTAAAGAAAAGACAGCAATAAAGCACAGTTCCTCACAATTTTTGTTTATTTAATCAGACGACATTTAAAGGACAATTCCGATCCTCTAGAGCTACCGCGTGCACTGTAAGCAAAAGTTAATGTTTTTAAGGTTTTTCTTTTATTATCGTTATGAGTTCATTTTCAAAGGACTTCCAGAAGAAGCTGTAGTATAATTGGTTAATAAACAAATGAACCACTTCGTGTTCAACTTCAATACCTCCGCTCATAAAAGCTTGCGCACCTCTTCGATTTTTCGAAGAAGGAAGTGCCACAGCAATGACTTTAGTTTGGAAAACTTGGTGTGTCGGTAATTTAAAAGAGGTGCTTCAGTTGATAGAGGAAAACATTTGCAATCAGTGTTCGATTTTGTTTCGCCAAAAGGGCGTACTCCACGGGAACTAAAATTTCAAGTTATTGTTTTGTTATTTTCACCATATTCTGTAAAAGCAAACTACATTGAAAAATTTTAATATCGTTTAAATAATTGAAAAGTAAAATATATGACACACTTCAATTTTCGCTGCTAAATACGCCCCAAAAACATTCTCAGCAACCACAAAAATGAAGTCGCCTGCATACACACTTTGTAGCAACTGCAGTTGTCAGTTGAAAGTTGCCAGGTGCCATCTGTAATAACGTTTTGGCAACTAGGAATGCAACTCAAGTTCGATAGCTATCGATAATCGACCCATTACGTTCTTTGATACAAGTACTTTTTTTGATACCTACTTGGGTCGCAGTAAAAAGTATCGAGTACTAAAATACTTGGTAAATTGAGAAAAGTATCGAGTATGCACTCGGATTTACNTAGCTATCGATAATCGACCCATTACGTTCTTTGATACAAGTACTTTTTTTTATACCTACTTGGGTCGCAGTAAAAAGTATCGAGTACTAATATACTTGGTAAATTGAGAAAAGTATCGAGTATGCACTCGGATTTACTTATATCGATTCATCACTATTCTGGAAATACATTCATAGTGATCCCTGCAAAAATCGCGACTACTCCATGCATGCATGTAAAGAGTACTCCCGTAGGACCAAGGAATACTCCAAAATTAACCACAATTCATATAAAAAATATGGTCCAATTAACATTGCGATGTCCTAGGGCAGGACCATATACTCCATCTCTGCATTACATCAGAGTAGCACAAAACTACTCCTAACATACTCCAATGACATTGTCGTTATATTTTTTTGTTTGTACACGCTTTTGTTCTTCACTTCGCAGATGCTTTTTTTGAAATGAATAAAAACCAAAAACAAAAATTAAAAATTACATGTTGCCTCTGACGACATTCGAACCCGAACATGCTGGGAGCTAAGAAATAACGCTAGCATCTCTACACGTTCAGCTACAGCCAGACATGCAAATGTACTTTCAAATGCTTAACTTCAATCACATTTCGTTAAAACACGAGCAGTGATCGGGTAACAATAAGCTGGTGCAGAGACACGAGTTGGTCCGCTACAGCATGACAGAGGAGCACTTTTGTAAGTACTCCAATATACCACAAATAGACTACATGGTCCAACGATTTTTGCAGGGATAGAACTTTTTAGAAAGGTATCGACACTAGTACTCATATAGAATACTCTAAAAAAGTATCGGTGCCAGTACTCATATTTGCAAAAAAGTATCGATAATACTCGTACTTCCAAGTATTCTCAAAGCAAACGCAAAAAGTAAACAAAAATCAGATTGCTTCGCTTTTTTCACCTCTTCCTATTTGTAAATTGAATAGTCACAGCTCTTAATAGTTTTAATCTGAACTAAAGAAGGTTATGGAATAAACTTCTGATAAATTAGTTTTACATGCGTAAATTAAATGTTTACAGCAAAAAGCTTATTTCCAAGTTTTTAAAAGCAAATATTTTATAATTGTTTGACGCGTACATGTATTTATAAATAACTTTGCTTTGAAAATGAAATGCAAATGTAGAAGAAGAGAAGCAAATGTGTTAGCCCATTCTCTATTGGAAAAACAACACCTCTTTTATAAAAATTTTCTTCAAGAATGGGCTGGATTTCACAACGATGGTAGCATATGTACATGGGTTAACGACGGCTGCCTTATGCTGGAGAGTGGCCAAGTTGTCGAGTTCATTATCAAAGGGGAGGCAAGATATTCATTTTTCAATTATTTAAACATTTTTACCTGAAATGACCCTTACATTTTCTTCTAGGTTGTGTAAAAATTTCATAACTGTCCAAATTACCAGTAGCTCACAAGAACAAATTATGTATTAATTATTAGTATGGGAGTATACATATCGTCGCCCGTATGCCATAAACATGAATGTGTAAAAAAGAAAATTTTGGGAAATCTAGTTCGAAACATTCATATTGGATATTTAAGTTAATATTCGAACGTTCGCCACAATATTTACTGGGTAATTAAAAGAAAAAATTACTTAAAAATTTCTTAACTCGTCGATACTTTTCGGCATTCGCGATATTTACTCAGTACTTGTGAAAAAGTATCGAGTTCTGGATACTACTCAGTACTCATGAAAAGTATCGGTGTTCTGTACTCGGTACTCGTATCGTCCTATCACTATACATTCATATTTTTGATAATTTGTAAACAAGTACTCCGTACCGCAATAATAAACAAATAAACAATGAAAAACAAGAGGTTAATGCATCCGCGAAATATTTTTCGGACGCCTCCAGACTACACCGCTTTGGCAATCAAGTACAAAGATTTTCGCAAAGTTTGTAAACTGGTAAGTGGGTGTACATAAATAAGTACTACCGGTCTCTATCAAAATCTCAATCCCGTGCAGGAGCTCAGTGGAAAGGTATGCATCGATTACCGCAATGAGTTCACCTTACGCGCGCTCACACAAATGCTATTGGAAGAATACTTTCAATTACGTGTAGAATTCGCACCCGGAAGTCTCATACCCACATTGCCGCTCCGTTTGAACTACATTCTATGGTTGGAAGATTTGCTCACATCACTTAAGCTTGGATCAACACAAGAAATTCGCTGCATAGATATAGGTTCGCATATCTACTTGTAAAATTGCGTACAATGTAATTTTCTTTCATTTCCCCAGGCTGTGGCTCGTCTTGCATTTATACTCTGCTGGCGGCACGTAAAAATTCATGGCACATGTATGCAATCGAATCAAACGACACGAATCTGAATTATGCAGAAAAGAACGTAGAAACAAATAAGCTACAAAATTTGGTAGAAATCTTCAAACAGATTGACAAGCAAGTCGTGCTTACAGATTTTTTCCGCACCAGACCGGATATAACATTCCACTTTTGCCTCTGCAACCCACCATTTTATGATTCTACGCTACCCAATCCTTTTCATGGCAACACAAGAAATGAGGACAAGCGCACACCACCACATAATTGTCACACAGGTAATGCTGAAGAGTTGGCTTGCGAAGGTGGAGAGGTGCAATTTGTGCAACGAATAATTGAAGAGAGTGAATTGCATTCACAACGTGTTTGGTAAGTTCTATTAGCTGATTTATTAGATTTAATTAATAAAATATTTTATGTGTGCATTAATCTCTAGTGTTTATACATCAATGTTGGGACACAAAAGCAGCGTTGGACGTATTTTAGAAGTATTGAATAAAAAACAAATCAAGAACTGCTCCACTACAGAATTTTGCCAGGGTAATACAACACGCTGGGGCATAGCTTGGAGTTTTAGCACTGATTTCAATCTGAAGTCTAGTACAACACCAAATGGATGAACAAAAAAAAAATAAATAAAACGTGTTGGAAGTTTAGTTATTTCCGAAACGGCTAAGAAATAATGAGAAAATGTAATTGAATTAAAATTTAATGGAGGAGAATAAATATGCTGGAATTCTTATTTCCGTGTGCCAATCCCGATTTCTCCAAATGCAAGAAGACGCGTTTCTATTATCAATTTGCTAGAGGCTGCACAATGCCCAAAATATTACTCGAATATAATGTTTGCATCGTAATTGGACGGTAGTGTTATGAATCATAACTTATGATTGTATTTATATTATGTAGGAAACATTTAAAATGTGTTTATAGTTGTTTTGGTAGACACTTTACAAGTTACTTTATAGAACAGTTAATTCTTTAATTGTTATTTTCGAAGAGATCTAAATGCAACAATGAAACAATGAAACTCTAAACAGGACCATGCATGTTTAATAAAGCAATAATTCGATGTTTTTTAACCGAGTTGGCAGTTCATGTATCTTAGTATGCGTTTGTACTACGATTTGGATACTTACCGCATCCATCCCGTACAAATGAAAATAATGCGCTAATTTGTTGTAGTTTTTGTTCTTTTATTAGTTTTATTACTTTCACTAAATTGCTGTTATGATTTTATTTTAAATTTCTTTAAATTTACTTTCTTCCTTATACTTTGCGACATGACAATTTTTAGTTTACCATTATGGTTGTTTCAAACTTTGGTCAAATTTGTGTAAATTTACTTTTTCAATTAGAAATTGAATAAGAGTTGTAGGCATGTAGAGAGAGAGAGGCCAAGCCTATACGCCACCAATGAATATGCAGCGTGAAAATATTCATATTTTTGTGTTTATGGGGCTGGTGATTTAACACATGTATGCACATAGCCAGTGTGTACCTACTGTTATGCATTGCTATTATATTAAAATACATTCCGGTATTGAATTTAAAATTTAATTTAATTTGCTTATATGTTTCCTTATCGAGGTTGAATTAAAAATTTTGTATCAGTTAATTAGAGTAAAATATGGAAAAGATTTAGATTAATGCTGGAAATACAGCTCCATACATACATACATATGTATTCAACTAAATTATATGTAAATATTGATAAATGAATTTTTGTAAAGTAAAAACGTAAATGAATTCAGACTGCTGAGCTGTATGCGTGTTAGTATATTGAAAACAGAAAATAGATCGATTTAATCTAACTGTACAGTTTTCATTTAATAATTTTTGCAAGCTTTTCGATATTTGTTCAAAAGTGTATGAGTAAATAACTAACATCCGCTCGTTCCATAATCTTCGTGAGGGTGACAAAGTTGAGTAGCTTGTGCGGTGAATTGAAATGTGTTTTTGTTAAAATAAATATAAATATGTATTTAACTACTGTTTTTGTTTTGATATTGAAACATTTTTAGTTCGCCAGCATTTAAGGCGTATAGGAGCATGCCATAGTTCATATGTAACTAATTATGTTGATATTATGCTGCGTTTGTTCATTTTAACGCTTACATTGGCCTGCGTGTGTTCATTTACAATGTATTACATGCTCATTTTTTAATTGAAGTTTAGCCGTTTTTTGTTGATACATATTATGCTTAGTTTTTTGGTCGTTACTCTTGTAAACAATGTTAATTTATTTTATAAATATTAATTACTCTTTGGTATTTGTTTTGTTTTTTTTTGTGTTGGTTATGTACCTTTGTGTGTGCGAAGTTGAAGTACTTTTTACTCAATTCAGTTTAAATAAAACCACGAAACAGCTGCAATGCTTTTCTTTTATTTTCTTTAATTAGTATTAAGTAAAAGTTTTACTAAAATTATGTTTAAAATATTTAAAGTATGTATGCTTGGGAGCACATTGCTTAGGAAACTAAGTTACAAGAATATACTTGGTACACAACTTAAATATTGTTACTTCTAGGCAAATAATTTTGGTCTTTTAGAGGGAATTAAATATTTTTGACCATAAATTATTTTACTAGTTTTGAATAAACTACAATCCACACCACAAATTGGAGGAGAAGCTTGACCAAATATTAAGCAAAAGTGCAAGCGTCAAATATTTATTTAATTATATATGGCCCTAATAGAGTTAAGTAAGTGTCTTCGGTAACAGAGTAAGGTTATTTGGGCATTAGGAAAAAAATGGGGCCTAAACTCCGACTAAATTTATAGTGTAAATCGCTGAGTCATTAATACCAAAATGTTGATCATAACTAATCGAATTTTTTTTAGGGCTACCTTCGGCACGGAGAAACCCCGCATTAAAATCCTCAAGTCGAACACCACTTGCACTTGGAGAACAGGCGAAACATGCTGTTGGAAGCATATGCGGCGATTGGTAGTATAGTACCAAGATGCGTTGCTGTGAAAAAACTTTAGTTCAACACAAACGAAGGACTCGCTTGCATCAGACCAACTAACCATTGATGTTAGGACATGTTAGTGCTGCAGCCTAACTAGATCTGTGCTAAATCAAATACCCATTCTACCCCGCTACGCATCAACATGGCTGCTGTGATGTTCACAACACCACTACGGCATTTAATGCCATAAACACTCAGTCGATTTGCGGCTTACACTGTAACCATCTCTGTAAGGGAACTGTTCAAGTAGCGTTGGACTAGTCAAACGAACACTTTTTATCATTCGACGTAACTAGAAGACAATTGGCATCGTCTCCCAAACTGGGACTAAAAATGTGGACGACAAATCATCTGTGTGATCGACAGTAGTCACAATTTTTTTGAGATCAAACCCCCAAGCCTAGAGGAATCAAAAAACTTGTCCCACATATGGATATATTGTAGTGTAAGCTTCCTCAGCTACGAGAGGGAGTTTTTCTGATCTCAAAGGCATACTTTTTGTCATTCAACGTTACTAGAAGGCATTGGGACATCTTCTCCCGAACTGGGACAAAAAGGTGGAGGAAAAATCATCTGAGTCATCGGCAGTCGTCAGAATTTTCTCGAGACCAAGTTTCCAAGCCTAGAGGAGGCAAAAAGGTGTTTAACTTCCACATCTCGAAGTTTCCTCAGCCACCGGAGGGAGTATTTCCGATCTCCTACGTTGAGCATTATTCGATATTGGCGTCTGGGAATAGCATTTATGACCTGTGTTGGAAACTAAACGGCTACCTCTTCGAGTTTTCTCGCTTCTTCACTGCACGGAGTCTTACTCTCCCTTCTACAAACTCAACGGGGACCCTTTTTACTGACTGTACGAAAGACGACAAGTTGCAGTTAGGCATCCACGTTTACGACAATACCGACGATTAACAGAGTCGCGACAAGACCCTCAAATCGCTCGCCGGTAACACTTGGGACAAAGGCAAAGAAACTTGGTTAGCAATATGCAAGGCATTTGATTGAACGGTTTTGAACTATGATGCGTCTGTTTGTTCACTGGGAACTAGTAGGACGCAGTCGACGAAGCTCCAGACTAGTCAAAGCACAACACTCCGGACAGCAAAGTTTTGCCTTCTTATGTCGTTATATGCATAGCGAGGCTTCAATGCTGCCAATGGTCTCAAGGGGCACAATTTCATGCTCAGCAAGAAATTACTGCTTAGCTAATATCGAAGAGAGTATTCAAACAGGCATTTGCTGGAAGCAGAGCCATCTACCACTTCAGAAGGAATCCTTATGAACCTACGGACGAGATCTTTACCTACTTCGCACATCCACTGGACCCAATGTTTCAACAACAAACCACCAACGGCAAGTGTTCCCACAACATTTGGGTCTACGTAACCGGAATGGAATGGAAACAGATTCATATCCGGCCAACGACTGTCTCTCCCATATCATCCCCCGAAAATGCCTTTTGGGAAATTTGTATGCTTTTACAACCTCAAATACCAATAGGCAAGCACCGTCATAGGAGTTCCTACCCATCGCAGTAGCTCGTTGGCTGGACCAACCGTTAAATAAGCTTGATGACAATACTTAATGGACATACTGATTTTAAGACTACGTTTCCAACTAGACTGGATGAAAAATTGCTATTGAAGAAATAATGTATCGTAGGCGGGTCAACTATAAGTTAGGTTTTAGTTCTAACCCAACCATGTGACCTTATTTCTAGGTCAATCACTGTAAATTATGAAGAAGTACATAGAAGGCGATTAAAATAAATTATCATCAACTTACAACGAGCGAAGTTAAAAAAAGGATTTTTAAAACTTTTCTTTACTTATTTAAGGACAAGGTTTTATAGATCAGCTTAATGTATTAAAAGTAATCTTAGGTAATACTTAAACCAAATTATGACCTTTTAACGGTAGTAAGTTAAATTTTTTTATTCAACAAAATATTTTCGCAAAATTAAAAAAAAAAAATATGTATGTATATATTTTCCCCCAAAAAGCTCCATGCACATTCAAAGCTTTTGTTTTAAAAATTTCCTGCAGTTTTAATCTGTCATTTTTATTTAAGAATTTTGCTAAACATTATACTTCTTTAATCATATAAATTTTAGCAATTATTGGAAAGTATAATTTCAATCGCAATCTAAGGTCAACTACACAATTTTGGCAAAGCTTTTGATTTATCCTGTTGCAACTCTGCAGTCATCACAATCACAAGAGTCGGCGAAAGACTGCTACATAAACAAATGTACATACATACATAATATATATAAACTACATACAATTTGTATTGATAACTAAGTAATTCAATAAACATACATATGTATACTTTTTTCTCAGTTACCTATCATAAAGCTCAAAGAACGTATTATGAAACCCTTCTCCCGCCGACCGGTGTGCTCTAAAATAATGTGCTTAAATAAATAAATTTTTTCTATTTATTTTATTCTGATAAATATTTGATATTAAAAAGCTTCAGATTTTCATATTAATTTAATTTAGCAAAATATGCAACACTGCGCACAAATTTGTGTACTTCTCTTTAGTTTCAATAAAAGTTACAAGCTTTATTTAATTTTTTTCAATATTCCTTTAACATTTCACATTTTCTATTAGATTTTTTTCAACAATTTTCAATTATTATTTTCAGCTATTTAAAAGTTTTTCTTTTTAATGACCGCTGCTCGTTTCTCTCGGTGTATGTAAGTATGTATGTTTGTGTGTAGGGCAATCTTGGTATACCTTTTTTTAATTTCAAATATTTGTTTGGACAAATGGCGCGATTTTGCATTGTTACAATTTTTATATATATTTTTTTTATTCATGATGTTTACACTTGTCTTTTATTTTACTACTCCTGCTTTATATTTGCTTTATCTTTTATTTGAAGTTTTTCTTTTGTATTTAGTTGTTATACTTCATCAACATTGTTGTTTTTATGATGAGAAAGTAGGCGAAAAATTCTCTTATTCAGTTCCAATATCCTTGCGAATTTTGTGACCTCGGAAGGAGGCTTGAATTTTAGTGGCCGCCTTATGCAATTCCGGATCACTTAGATCGATATCCAGTTCCTCAGCCACCTTCTTGGTGATCTCCTGTATGTCAACATCGTCAGGCGTTTCTTTGGTAACGACTTTGCGTGTCAAGTGGCCACGGAAGGCTGCCTGGATTTTCGCAGCTGCGTCGCACAGTTCTGGAAAGAGAGGGAGAAGGAGTTTGTTGTTAAGTAAAATTTAAATTGTGAAAATATATAGAGTTTTTTTTTTAATATTGAAGAGTTTGAGGAATGAGACCTCTTGCCTTGCGCAATTTATGCTTCAAGTCACGTCTCTGGTGCGAAACTTTAAACCAGGCGCTCAATAAAGTTGCCACATGTCAACAGCTGTATTTGGCGCGATGGTGGCATCCAACAAAACCCTACCTGCCTACAGCGCAAAGGCAGCGCAGAGGTGCAATGATAAACTTTCTGAAATAATTCATTCCCGCCGCGGCAGTCCAGGCAGTGCGTACGTTGTGTATCAGAGTGTAAGCGCTAACTGCACAGATTCAAACTTTAATTGTGGCAGCATGTTGCTGGTGGTCACTATATAAAAACTTCCATTGGAACTTTGATCCGAAATGCAACGTGTGCGAATTCGTTGGCAACTAGCTCGGTGTCCGCTCACTCATTGTCACGTTTGCACATAGCAAGTCTATAACCTAGCGTTTCTTTGCTGCATCCAAAAGCTCGGTGTGGTGACTAGTTCCAGAACTGTACGTGCCTCATTCTCTCTGCTATATCTAAACATGTAGGTACCTGCTGACATTAATTTTACCGTACGATGTGCCTTTTTTACCATTTTGAAATGAAGCAGTTTTGACAATTGTTAGCTTCGAGGACTATTTAAGAGGGCTTTTACTCTGTGCGCGTCCATATAAAATCTGCAGAGAGCTTTTGAAGAGTTCTGCCCGCGAGCGCTGTTTTGAGCATCACTGTTCTAGATAGCCGGTCCAGCCGTATAGAACATACATTTCTGCTGGGAAAAGGGTACAATCAGTTAACTAAAACTTAGCCATTACTATAAAGATCGCATTCCATGAAGTACATTCCAGTGCATGCAGGTCTTTATTAGAAGCGGCGGCTGCTAAATGAGCTCTTGGAATATGGGGTTGTAAAAATTGGATACTATGACTCACCTTGGCCTTTGGCGGAGAGACGATGACTGAACAAAGTCAAAGGTAGTCTACTTACATAGACCTGTGTTGCTCAAAACAGCGCCCACGGCAAACTTTTGTAAGGTTTCTATACATTTTGTATGGGTGTGCGCAAGGTAAAAGCTTCCTCTGGTCGCCATTGATTTAAGTGCTAGTAAAATTTACATTATGCCTGCATTCCCTACAAGGTAATCTTTTTAGAGATTTCTGTAGTTTAGATAACTTTCGCTCTCCAAGAGGTATAGATCACTGATGGGCAGTGCCTTTCCCGCGGGCAAAGCTCTTTTAAGCGTTCAATACATTTTGTATGGGCGCGAGTAGAGTAAAAGCTCTCTCTGCCCAACGCTGGTATAGATTAACAATAAAGAGTGTAATTAGAGAGAGTGGCTCTCAAGCTTTATTCGGTCTAACAAAATTGTGAAAACTGCCAGTTTCCGGTGAGTCCAAATGAAGTATTTAAGTATACACTGCGAACTTTATTAAATGCACAGTAAGAATTGGAAGCTATTTTCCGCCTACATTAAGAAGTTTGTTTGATTAAACCTTTTGATGGACAGATGAATCGCTTAGCTTTTCGTTGCTCGAAACATTTAGTTCAATGCGCTTCCTAATAATATTGTTGGGCATTTATGCAATCAAGTGGGACTTCTAAACTAGCGAGATGAATCCCTCTACCTCAGAGAGCTTTATCCACAATATAAACCTTAAATTTGCTAGCGATTTCTAATTATGGAACTATACATAGTACAATTAGGGTAGGATGCATGAATTCGTGCAAGGCCAGTTCACTTAACCAAGACTGTTCACACAACTCAAATCGGGAATTTCAAGACACTTTAAATTAATTGATTCACTAAATAAACAGATTTTATTTAAAAAATCATATCATATCGACGGCTGACTGGAAGATCGACCTATCTTGGCAGACAGTTCGAAAATGTCCTATCTCAGAAAACTTTTCAAGAGACAGGTAGATCTTCCATTTAGCCGTCGATATACAATTCAAACATTTTTATACTTTAAAATTAATTTATTTCAAAAAAGTCTTTAACATTTTTTTTTGGGTGTTCACTCTACAGATGACTCAATGAAAGTTCAACCCTGATTGTACTGCACTTACAAATTTAGTTAACAAAAATGTACTGTCAAGAACGTTACCGCAAAAGTACCAAACGAAAAGAAAAGTATTGGGGGCAGTTTAAATGGGAAAGAAATAAGAACAAAAAGTTGTGGAACGTTTCCGTAAAGAATAAAATGTAAAAAAAACTCTCGGTAACGTTCTCAAAAAGAAAAAAACCGAGAACAAAACTCTCGGGAACGTTCTCAAGAAGAACAGAATGAAAACGAGGCTTTCAGGAATGTTTCCAATGAGAACGAAAGTATCGAGAACGCTTTCAAAAAGGACCAAATAAAAACCAAAGTCTGAGGAACGTTCTGCTAGAGAACAAAAGATTTAAGAACTTAACGTTAAGAATGAGAGGGGCGTCGGCATGTTGGGATGAAAATTCGTTTCAGTGAGAACCATGATTGATAATTCTAACCCTGATGAAAGCTGGATAATTTTAACATCCAGATGGTTAATCATTGGTTTGATCTGACCATTTATAAAAATTTTGTCCCCCTTCAATTCTTCGCGAATAGTTCAGAGAAGATTTGTTCCCGTTTGTTCTCTGTCACAACGTTCTTGAGACTTTAGTTCCCAAATTGTTCTTCGAGGGAGAGTTGTTAAGACTTTTCTTCCCGTTTTGTTTTTGCCAGAACGTTCCGGAGACTTTTGCTCCCATTTTGTTCTCTTAAAAATGTTCCCGAAAGTTTTGTCCCGCTTTCGGTTTGGCTATTTTAAGAGTTCTTGGGAACAAGACTACGAGAATCAGGACAGGTCTTTGAAAGAGCTTCTTTTATTTTGGTATGAGGCAACATACAATAAAAAAAAAATAATAATAATAATAATTTATGTATTCCGAGATAATTCATCTATCTTTTAAAAAGGTTATTCTTATCGATAAGTAACTATTCAACTGCTCAGTTCTCAGAATTCTGGCTGCTGAATCACTTTGACTGGAGAATACGAAAACACTTCTATATATATGTATATACATAAGTATATCTGTGATGACAGCTCAGACCAACTGCAATTACACATATGTAATTGTAAACTTATGAAAATGCATTAATCCCCCTCTCAACTACACAAAAAAGAATCCCATATGTACAGTAGTTTAATCGCAACTGGTTACTGGGTAGCAGCGGCTTATGTGTGCCGTCAGCCAACGAAAATACCAAGTTTTCAACTTAAAATTAAAGTTTGCCTTACAAATACCGGCTGCAACTTTTGTGTATGATTTGTGTTTTCTACTCCTGCAGGCACCTCTACATATTTTCGTCCAATAATATACATACGTATATATGTACATACACAAACTGTGTTTGATGGTAAGTAGGACAAACTTTTCCTTTTGGCCAACATAATAATTTTCTCTTTGTAGCAAAGTTAAAGTTCAAAAGCAACAACAACGAACAACTGCAATTCGGGCAACTTAGTACATCGTTATTACCAGGAGGATCCCCTCAACTTTTGACCGGTAACATCAATTTGTGTACTTTAATGGTGTAAAAATCAATGTCCAAATATAAAATCGATTTTATGATGATATACATATGTATATCATTTACTAGCAATTACCCGGCGTGCTTCGCTGCGCCTTAAATGTATTTTTGTGTTGTAACTCTCCCCCTAAGCTCTTATGGCCTCATTTACAAAATATTTTTAAAGAACTTTATGAAGTTAGATTTAAAAAAAAATCGATCTATGAAGCATTGTTTATTTTTTTGTTTGAGTTAATATATTTTCGAAGGTAATTAGAAAATATGTAAAGAACCGACTTTCTCTTGGAAATTTAATTTATAATCTTATAACTGGAGTCTACTATCGCACCCTTTCCTCAAACGTGTATTGATTCAATATTCAAATAACGTATATTTATATAATTTGAAAAAATCTCCCTACTATACAAATATGTACAGCAATATTAACTAATATTTTCAAATGTTGTGAGAGGGAGTAACAAAACAAAATTACTTTTAAGGCGCAGCGAAGCACGCCGGGTATTCGCTAGTTAGTTAATATTGCTGTACATATTTGTATAGTAGGGAGATTTTTTCAAATTACATAAATATACGTTATTTGAATATTGAATTAATACACGTTTGAGGAAAGGGTGCGATAGTAGACTCCAGTTATAAGATTATAAATTAAATTGTTGTCAATGTTTTTTAATAATTGTAAATTGTAAACATTCGCCAGCTGTTTCTGTTTATTTATTAGTAAAAGGCAGGACTGCCAATCTTGCGGCAAAACAATAATAAAAATCCAAAAAAACACGTAAAGCCAAACAGAATTAATTGCAAAACGTGCAATGATACACACATTAAATTTCTTATGTGTGAAAATTTCATTTTATGTGCACCCTCCACACAGACCCCAATCACCCCTGAAAATTTCATTGAAATCGGGTAAGCCGTCTAGGAATGATAGAAATCTCTTATGTGCACCCTCCACACAGACCCCAATCACTTCTGAAAATTTCATTTTATGTGCACCCTCCACACAGACCCCAATCACCCCTGAAAATTTCATTGAAATCGGGCAAGCCGTCTAGGAATGATAGAAATCCGAAAAAAAACATGTAAAGCCAAACAGAATTAATTTTTTTTTTTTGTTTTTGCAAAACGTGCAAAGATACACACATGAAATTTCTTATGTGCACCCTCACACAGACCCCAATCACCCCTGAAAATTTCATTGAAATCGGGCAAGCCGTCTAGGAGGAGTATGCGAACAGGAAGTTTTGCCACTTAATTTTATATATATAGATATACATATGTATATTAGTTTTGTATCATGGATTTTATGAAATTTTCTGTAAGACATACATAAATTTGAGATTTCTCTATAAATATTTACTACAGTTTTCCATTGCATTTGCACTGGATTTCTGCAAGAACTAAAAAGTTGGAAAGCGCAGAGAGGTGGTCATACTACCATTCCCGAAAACCAAAACTTACCAAACCAAACGGACTTCCGCCTAACAACGCTCACTTACAGTAAAAAGAGTATCATTCAGAGGTTCAAGCTTGATAATTAGGTAGGCAGAGGAGTATACGCTGAGCACCTGAGTTTGCGTCGTGCTTCGAAATCTTAGGATTAAACCAGCACATACCAGATGGAAACACTCTAGTACATATACGCTAATGTGGCCAGAGTGGGACATGAGAAAATCGCAAGAACTTCTCGTTGAAAAGGAGAGAAATGTCGTTAGACATTCATTTTTTGGGAACCGGATTTTTAAAAGGTCCAAACGAAGCGGCAAAGTTGAGCAAACGGAAGCTGCTGAGATTCACTGACTCCACGAGTTGGTGCATAGCAGAGTAGAGGTTTTCGAGATCTCTGTGGTAACGTAAGGGGCCCATTTTGTAGGCCTAATTGTGCTGCTTAGTTAACCAGTAGCAGCGTGAACCTAACCTAACCTTCTAATACTTTCAAGATTAGAATGGAAGATACTAAATGTGAGACTTACGGCACACTACTTACCGCATACAATTTCAGGCGTTTCTAGTTAGAACAGACACAGAGTGAAAAATGCATGAAAACCGAAGATGGTTACTCTAAAGGCTCGCTGGAACATCTCCTGTGCCAATGTCCATAAAACTTTGATTTGGGTATCTGACATATGGATTTTTGGGGCCTTCAATGAAATTTTCTTCGAGCATACCATCGACTCTAGGGTCTGGCAAAATTGCAATGAAGTCGAAAATTACTAGTTTTGCCAACTAAACTTGAACAAAACTCGTTCCTGCATTTTATAAAATTAACCACCATGCACTGTAATTTGCGGTATGATAAATGCTTTTAAGGCTTGAATAAAAATGAAATACATATGGCTAATTCAATCACGTTCCATTCCAGCTACCTCAGTCACGCTTTCAATTGTCCGACACACAGTTGCGCTTTGGAATACTTCAGTGGACTTGAAAATTTTATATGAAACTTTTTCAAATCACGTCGCCCGAAGTGAATTACTCGTACTTTCCATGTCATTGATATTAAGCAACCGCTCGAGGAAACTCTTTTGCTGTTGAAAATCGAATTTGTTTCGACCAACCAATGGAATCGAACGTGTCCAAGTGTAATGTAAATAATTTTGGTTTGAGAAAAAATTTCAATTCGCACACAAGAATACCAAAGTGACGCACGTAGTTACTACTTGCAAACTTGTGTGCACACAAGCAATGCAATAAGAAGAAATACTTCTATAAAAGCTCAGCCGGCTGCAGCCATGAAAACCCCTTTTTCACACGACAAATATGCAGTCATAGAACGTGCCGCAGAAATGTGAGATGTACGAGTTGCCAAGCAAATATTGGCGTATGTGTTCTTGAGACGCATGTTGCGTGCGCTCATTTACATGCCACTTTTTTTACCGTGTATTTGATTCGAGCAAAATGGGAATAATGGCAGCACAGACATTACATTCGTATGTACCCTATATGTATGAATGTGTATAATACATAGCAGTAACATCAGCTGTCCGACTGAGATTCGCAGCAAATTATTGTGGCTACGATGGATGCTGTTGCTAGTAACCAAGCTGGTCTGCCATTGTTGTAAGTACGTGTTGCGGCAAGCGGTTTGTGTGCCTTCTTCATATTTTTTATTTTTATAGCATATATGTATGTACTACGAATGTTAATTCCGGGCTTTTTAAGGTCTCGAAAATCCCGGGATTCTTGGCAAGTAATCACGGGATTTGTAATTTGCACTAATGGCAATAATAGAAACCCTCTTTCTTGACCAGTGTTGGCTATATTTCTTTTTTTATTTAATAATTAATAAATTTTAACCACAAATATCAGGATATTCGCGAAGCCCTAGGCCAAATACAGTAAAATTGCGTTTTTATTTTTCACTCTGACGTCAGTAATTCAATAATTATTTAAAACATTCAGAGAAATGTAAAGTAGTATGGGTATAAAATTAATGAGGAAATCCTGTAGAATTTAAAC